>NC_142359.1:42490749-42785749 GCF_059441175.1 Urocampus carinirostris
CGCTCCACTATCATAGCCTGATCTTTGATTAGAGATGTTCCATCAGCAGATCTAACAGGTGCCAGGGATCTGCATCATAGAAACTGTGCATATCGCTTCTTTCAGCGTGAGACTGGATTTCATTGGCTTTTGAGATCCACCACTCATTTTGCAGTTTTCTATGAGTTCTCTGGGCCTCGGAACGAAGGGCTTGCCATAGCTTTTTATGGAATTGAGATTTTGGGTTGTTCAGGGTGGCTCTGTGCGCCTTGTTCATTTTGTCCAGTAGGGTTGAGATCTCTCCGGCATTCTGGTCAAACCAGTCCTGGTGTTTTTTAGTTTTAAAACCAACGGTTTGGGCTGCAGTGTCAAAGCGGGTGGTAGATATATAGGTCCACTTCTCATACATCCCAGACTCTGACATGACCAGCTGCTCAATGTTTGCCAGACTCTCAGCTAGGGAGCAACGGAAGTTGTCAAGGGTGTCGCTACTGGGGAGTTTGGCACAGTTGAGTGTCTTCCTTTTTGAACCACCCTGACGTGCATTCTGACCTTTGTCAGAATCATGCGGTGGTCGGTCCAGCAGTCTGCCCTACGAATAGCTCTTGTAATGAGCACGTCCTTCAGGTCAGCCCTCCTCACGATCGCGTAGTCGATCAGGTGCCAGTGTTTGGACCTGGGATGCATCCAGGATGCCTTATATTTATTCTTTTGTCGGAAGATGGTGTTTGTGATGGTAAGGTTATGTTCTGCGCACAGACTAAGAAGTCTCATGCCATTGGAATTAACTTTTCCAATGCCATGGGCACCAATCACACCATTCCAGTTTTGCAAGTTCTTTCCGACTCTTGCATTGAAATCACCAAGCAGCATGATTTTGTCATTCCTCGGGATGTGACTGAGGATGTCATCAAGTGCCTGGTAGAAGCGATCCTTCTCTTCATCATTCGATGGCAGTGTTGGTGCATAGGCACTAACGAATGTGACATGTCTGCATTTTGCAAGTGGGATGCGAAGAGTCATTGGTCTTTCACTGACACCCACTGGTGACTCTGTGAGCTTCAGCAGTAGGGTGTCTTAATTGCAAAACCAACTCCGTGAAGATGGTGTCCGCCCATGGGGTATCCCTTCCAAAATAATGTATAACCCTCCCCCTCTTCATTGAGTGAGCCTTCCTCAAGGAGTCTGGTCTCGCTGAGCGCTGCCACATCCACATTATATCGCTTCAGCTCATTGGCAATGAGTGCTGTTCTGCGCTGTGGTCTGTCCAAACTGGTGTCCAGGAGTGTCCTTATGTTCCATGCTGCAATTCTAAATGCTATTGTTTTTCGACCGCATAGTGGAATGTCCCGACTATGGCTGTGTCCCAGTTTAAAACAAGGGTCCATCGAGCACCAAATGTATCATCAAAATGTACATCTCAAATCCACCGCACCCACTGAGTATGAGGGTAAATCAATTTTATTTTTTTAAGTATTACACAAGTCATACACAGTTACGTTCACTTTCACTGAGAAAAAAGTAAATGTCAGACAAGATATTATATTTGTGTACTGTGCATTATAAACAATATATCACAACGGTCACGATCTATGGAGAGAAATGATGATGAGCTTTAAAAATAACAACCAAAAGTTCCAAATAGTATGTCAATATAAACTGTCCACAATGACGCAATACCTTCATATCTTACTGAAAATGTAATACATGCTTTTTTGCAGGGAAAAAAAGGCGATTTTACCAAAACATAGAAACATAGAAACGACACATGGATTGTATGCAAGCTAACTTGAGAAAAAGTATCATACTTGCTTTCACATTAACATCATACCTCACACTGATCTACTAGTGTTCTGAGAGCATTCGTTTTTTAACCAATGTTTATTTTTGATAATTTATGTGTATTGTCTGTACAACCCTTTGAGACTCCTTGATTAAGGGCTATATCTAAATTGACATGAGTTGACCGCACGCACGCACGCACACACACCTTTCAGATATAATGTCCCCTTATGTTCCTTCGCTCTGAAAATGCTGGTCTACTACTGAACCCAAGAGCCAAGAAGAGATCCGCAGGTTCGAGAGCGTTCTCCATTCGGGCTCCGGTGCTGTGGAGTGCTCTTTCCCCTGAGATTCGATCTGCAACCACAGTGGAAATGTTTATATCCAAGCTTAAAACACAATTCTACTTTATAGCATATGAATAACTTATATTTTATGTTGACAATATCTGTTTATTATTTGTTATTGCAACATCCATTTCATCCTGGAAGAAGGGTTACCGCATGTGCGGCCCCTTCTCAAGGTTTCTTCATTTTCCTCATGTTGAGGTTTTTGAGTTTTTCCTTGCCCTCATGTAGGTTTTAGATCAGGGGATGATGTAATAATAGTCTCTAGTTTGCAATAATGTGTGGTCTGTGCAGCCTTTTAAGACTCCTTGAGATTAAGGGCTATACAAATAAACATGACTTGACACACACAATTACTATAAGTTTCACAACTACTGTAATGACCACCTCAACTCTCAGTGTTGTTTTACTTTGGATGTTTTGGTAACCATGGCACTTTTGGTAACCGATGCACACTAATCAGTGTGTGTATGTTGTAGTTTGAGGTAAACTGGGGTTGCTCCCAGTGCGTTTGAGAGTAGTAGTATTTTTAAGAATAGTGGTAGTGAGTGAAAGCATAGTAGTGTTTGTATGACAGTATAGTATTACCGTATTTTCCGCACTATAGGGCGCACCGGGTTATAGGGCGCACCCCCAAAAAATAGTTTTTGGTCCTATATCTTCCATAGATAAGGCGCACCGGATTATAAGGCGCTACAATGGGAACGTGGACAAAACAGTCGGATGGTTCAGTCCAACTTATTACCCCCTTAACATTCCCAAAGCTTGCAAAGAAGCAAATACGTGTCGTAGACACGTGCGGATGCGGTGTCCGTACGATGTCACTTAAATGCGTCATTTCAAATATCATTCGGAAGGATCAAGTCTTGGGATTCAAGAAATGCCAAACATTTCTATGTTTCTATTTTCTTTTTCACTCGCAACTTTACTGTGCATATGACAATTAACACTTGGAATTGAGTTTAATTCACTCAACTCATCACAGCAACATCAAGATCGTTCTAAAACAAGATACCGGGAAAACATAAAGCCGCATAACTCACCTAAGTTCTCACGTTCAATAATGATACGCAATCATGGTCTTCTTACAACCGTTAGTGAAGTAAATCCAGGAGAGTAAATTATTTGCAAATACAGACTGATAAAACATGTTTCTCTATGGTGTACTTTAGCAAGCTTGCTAAGCTTGCTACGCCATTGCTAAACTCGGCCAATTGCAAGATTTGTTTTGGTCATCTAGCCTATTGGAGGCTCTGAATAATTTCAGCCAATAGCGATCGATTTAATGGATGATTGACACATCTTTTTCGGCCAATTGCAGGGTTTGGTTTGGCCATCTATCCAATCCGAGGCTCCGAATAACTTCAGCCAATAGTGATCGATTCAAATGATGATTGACACATTGGTTAGCCAATGAAACGCCGGTATATAAATCCCAGCATACACCGCGGACTTGCTACGCCATTGTTAAACTCGGCCGATTGGAGGGTTTGTTTTGGCTCCGAATAACTTCAGCCAATAGTGATCGATTCAAATGATGATTGACACATTGGTTAGCCAATGAAACGCCGGTATATAAATCCCAGCATACACCGCGGACTTGCTACGCCATTGTTAAACTCGGCCGATTGGAGGGTTTGTTTTGGGCATCTAGCCAATCCGAGGCTCCGAATAACTTCAGCCAATAGTGATCGATTCAAATGATAATTGACACATTGGTTAGCCAATGAAACGCCGGTATATAAATCCCAGCATACACCGCGGACGACTTCGCGCTCGGGGAAGAATCTAGTCGGCGGCTGTTGAGTAAGTTGCGAGACCTTGCGAATTTAATATTGAGCCATATATTAGGCGCACTGTGTTATAAGGCGCATGGTCAGCTTTTGAAAAAAATTAAGACTTTTAGGTGCGCCTTATAGTGCGGAAAATACGGTATGTGCAAGCGAGATTACTCTATGGTAGTGTGTCTATGAGAGTAGTGAGTTTACAAAAGTACAGTGGTATGTGTGAGAAGTATAGTAGTGTGTGTGTATATTACAGAATGTAATATGTGTAAGAGTATAGTAGTGTGTCCATCCATCCATCGTCTTTCACTTATCCGGGGTCGGGTCGTGGGGGCAACAGCCTTAAAAGGGAAGGCCAGACATCCCTATCCCCAGCCACCTCCTCCAGCTCATCCGACGGGATCCTGAGGCGTTCCCAGGCCAGCCTAGCGACATGGCTCTCCAGCGTGTCCTGGGTCGCCCCCGGGGCCTCCTGCCGGTGCGACATGCCCGGAACACCTCCCGGGGGAGGCGTCCAGGAGGCATCCTTATCAGATGCCCGAGCCCCCTCAACTGGCTCCCCTCAATGTGGAGGAGCAGTGGCTTTACACAGAGTCCCCTGCAGGATGATTGAGCTTCTCACCTTAGGGCCCGGTCACACAGCCGTTTGCGTCTGTATCGCGGGTAAAATTTTGCGTTCTTTTTTTTGACCGTGGTTGCCCGCGATGGAAACTGCGCAAAATTGGCCAACCCGCTGTTCATCGGTGGTATGCCCGCAAAACAGACGCCGGCGACTGTTCCGCTTCCTCATCGCGTCATTTCCGCGTCATTTTCTCGTGTGGACCACGGGTATAAAAGCTCCCAAACCGGTGTTGTGCCCAAATCGGAGTCCTACGCAAATTACCCCCCCCTCGCGTGAACGTGCATTCTGCTGCGATCGCTTTTGTTGTAAGCGTGCATTGACGTTGGTGAATTTTTCATCCGCGTTAACAAACGCATTTTGTAGAATACGATCACACTTTATTGTTTAAATAAACGCGTTATATAGACTAGGATCTCCCAATTGTTATAATTAGCTCGCTTTATTGTTTTAATAAGCGTTTTATATAGAATACGATCGCTTTTGTTGGAAGCGCAGCAGAATGCGCGTTCACGCGAGGCGGGGAGGATTTTATATACGGTGTGCATTACCGTTCGATAACGTTCACAACAAAAACAAAGACGGAATGGTTTAAGTTGTGTTACATTCCCAACAAATGCAAGACGAAGTGGTTTTGGTTATATGTTCGCCATTACATTCCCTAAAAGTGATATAAAAGTGAGATAAAACGAGGTAAAAGTGGTTGTAGTAGCGAGGGGATGCAAATCTCGGCAGGGATGCATTTCTCGACATAACACCGGGCTGTAGAAATCATAACCGCTCAAGACACAGTCCCGTGAAGATCAAGATTTCAAGCTATGGCACCGAAGAAGCCAATATGTTATTATTGTAATAGTTTGTCATTTTGATTTTATTATCTTGTTATGAAATGAAAAGAAATGTCAAGAAATAAAAATGGATTAAGACGAGGTCACTACGGTGACGGGGATTCATGTCCACCCCTTGACGTCTCGAGCACAACTGACGTGTGCTCGGCAAATCGCGCTGTATCGACTACGCGGAGAAAGGCGTTTGACCGTCACACGCGTAACACGCTAATTTCACGTAATAACACCGCGATACAGGCGCAGAAAATGCTATTACCATGCTCCACCCACGATTACCCGCTGAAATTTCCCGTCCTACCCATGTGTAACCACGCCCTGGCCGCGGCCAGAGCACGTCGTTCCGCGTCATTACCCCGTGTGCCGCCCGCGGTTAACACGTGCTCAAAGTTTTGAGCAGCTCAAAACTTTTTCGCGCGGCCAACCGCGTGTGAATTTCCGACCGCGAGTAAAGCACTGCTGGATCTCGTCTATATGGCGGTCTCAAAGCGTCCAACAGCGCCCAACTGCGTCTGCTTCACGGCCAGAAATTTCTGGCCGTGATTCAGCCTCGATACGCCCGTGAAAGGCTGTGTACCCGTGCTCTTGAGTATTGAGCAGCGCAAAACTTTTTCGCTTTTTTGCGCGTGAATTTCCGACCGCGTGTTAAGCACTGCTGTATCTCGCCTGTATGGCGACCTCAAAGCGTCCAATAGCGTCCGCCTCACAGGCAGAAATTTTTGGCCGTGATTCAGCCGCAAACGGCTGTGTGACCCGGACACCCTGCGGAGGAAACTCATTTCGGCCACTTGTGTCCGGGATCGTGTTCTTTCGGTCATAACCCACAGTTCATGACCTTAGGTGAGGGTAGGAACGTATATCGACCGGTAGATCGAGAGCTTTGCCCTTCGGCTCAGCTCCCTCTTCATCAAGATGGACCAGTACAGGGTCCAAATGATGGCAGACGCTGCACCTACCCATCTGTCGATCTACCGTTCCAACTTACCCTCACTTGTAAAAAAGACCCCAAGATACTTGAACTCCTCCACTGAAGGTCACGGCCTGAGGAAGCCAACAGTCCTCCCTATCTGCAAAAAGCAGTGACGTAATGCTGAGGCCCCCAAACCGTCCCCATCAAGGCTGCGCATAGAAAGCCTGTCCATAAACAGTCTGTAAAAAGCTATAGTTGTGCAACAGTGACAGTATAACGGAATATGTGAGAGCAAGTATCACATTGCAATGCTTTTATCAAGGAATGGTTTGAATGAATTACTAACCCAAAAAAATAAATGAGTTTCAACTTTTGGTGCCAGCCTATTTGAAGTGTATAATCACCAAAATTCCTCTTTAAATGCTTTTTGTCTATTGGTCCGTGTCTTCATAGCAGTGTTTTTTGTCTTATTCGACGGCGTCTTTTCACCCACCTGAGCAGCACTTCGCCGACTACTCCACGCTTGTTCGTGTTAAAACGGTTGCTACACCAAAAACGGTTTCAAAGCGCTCCAAAATGAAAAAAAGAAAAATCATGGACTGAAGTAGAATAACTGAATATACATTTTCTATTTTTCCTAGTTCATTTTGGGTGGCTTCTCTAGGCGCAAGTGTTTGGCTCCCTTCCTTCATCCGGTGTGCAATTAAATACGCAGAAAGAAATGACAACTTAATATTCAAGCATGTCCAAACCAAAGATGGCGCTAGGCCCTGAATACATTTTAAGTCTCAAGCACAGTGTCCATTCAGGATGCTCACGGTAGAGGGGGTGTGGAGATCGGAGGAAAAAGAGGGAAGAGGAAGAGCTAATTTGCCCCTTTCACCTTTCATTTCAGTAACCCAAACGCCGCCACTTCAGATTTCATCTTGAAGTACTGGTTGAAGCGCAGGACTGCATACCTTCAACTAGAAGAAGGGCACTAGAATCACCCAAAAACGTTTACAAGTAAACCAGGGGTTGGGAACATTTTAAGCGAAAGAGCCATGAAAGCAAAAAATTTTGTACAGAGGAACCTCAGTTCTCGACCATAATCCGTTCCAGAAGCCTGGTCGAGAACCGATTTGGTCGATCACCGAAGATCAATTTTCCCATTAAAAATAATGTAAAATTGTTTTAATCCGTTCCAACACCTTGAATGTTTAGCATGAATGATCAACGTGATCATAAAGCTAACACGTGCTAATCGTACGTTTGCGTTATCGTTATCTTCCGTACGAAAGATTACGCTAACATGAACATGTAAAAATAAAAAATCAGGTCGTTTACAAGTCATTGAGCACCCGGGTGTCCACAACAAGTGCCGAGCGTTTCATTGGCTGCGTCCCAACATCCTCAATGTTGGGCTCCGTTCCAACAGCCTCAATGTTTACCTGAATGTTCAACGTAAACATAATGCTAACACATGCTAATCGTACGTTCGCGTTATCGAAATATACCGTACGAAAGATTACGCTAACATGAATGTGTAAAAATAAAAAATCAGGTCGTTTACAAGTCATTTAGCACCCGGGTCTCCATAACAAGTGGTGAGCGGTTGCCAGTCCCGCTCTCCAAACAAAAGACAACTCTTCAGCGAATTTTATTTCACTGTGTGACGTTTTATGATTTGATCAAATTTACGAAATAATAATGATGCCAGAGCCTGTGTCGCATATCAATATAAATATACCAGTTAAAATTTGTCTCTCCCCCGCGGTTACCCAAGTGTGTTGAGGCTCATTTTGACAGCTATTTTTGTCATAAATAATGGTTTTAAGGTGCTTGCGCATTTTTTTTTTTTTATTAAAAATGTCACAAAATACTGGAAACGGGATACATCTACCTTCTGCACAAGCAGCGCTGGGTGGGGGAGAGAAGGGAGTGCGCTGTGTCTATAGGTCTGCTCATCCCAACCGCTCAGCCATTAAAATTGCTCTGGGTGGTTTGCTGGCATTTTTGGGTGTTTGCAGTTTGTTGTGAGGGTTTTCATCAAAGTGTCCCAACAGTGAATATCGGTTGTCCAATGAGCCTTTACATAAAAGATTATTTAGCGACATACAGCCCAAAACAGGATCTGTTGGTGTGACACCTTGAATGTAAACTAGATAGGATATGCCCCATATGCACTGGACCAAACCATTTGCCAGCTCAAAGGTGTCCCCAGCTTTACTCCTGCAAAATTGGCTGCGGACAAATGATGATTGCAACAGTGCAGAATATTTGCATCAGTTGTATTTTATCTCCATGGCAGATGTACCGATGAAAAGAGCCACAGCTTCCCAACCCCTGCAACAAACAAAGCGACTTACTCCAAAAAGTCAAAATCGATTGTGGAGAGCTAGGCCTGAATGAGAGCCCAGAGCGCCCAGAAGAAACGTGATGCCTGCGAAAAAAGAGGAAAATAAAAGGGGATGGGGGGGACTATTACACAGCCCGATTAGGAATGTGCACATAAAAACTAAAATTTGAAACGGATGTCACAATTCGCTAGGTAATACTATTGTTCAATATTCAGCCTTCTTTGACTACCGTATTTTGCAGAATATATTTTTTTCATAGTTTTCCAGCTTATATGAAATAATTGACACATTTTCATATAATTGAGTTTAATAAATGTAATACTGGTAATGTATATGTACATAATTTGTATATTTCACATGTTATTTTCACACTAAACCGCAGAAGGGCGCTCTAGGACTGTGTTGATAATTTCAACATTGCCATTTTTCCGTGTTGACTAATCATTGTTTTGGATGGTGCGAATAATACTAATATTCCCCAAAAAATTATAGTCTGGAAAGTCTGGTAATTAAATCTAAACTCTTGTAATTATACCTTCAATTTTACAATCACTTTTTTTTATTGGGTGTGGCTTAAGGCCCGGTCACACAGCCTTTTGCGTCTGTATCGCGGGTAAAATTTTGCGATTTTTTTTTTGCCCGTGGTGGAAAATGTGCAAAATTGGCCGGCGACTGTTCCGCGTCCTTACGGCGACTGTTTCGCGTCCATATCGCTGGTAACCGCGGCTGCATCACTGTGCCGCCCGCGGTTACCCGTGGTCTAAAGTTTTGAGCAGCGCAAAACTTTTTTGCGCGGCCAACCGCGTGTGAATTTCTTACTGCGTGTAAAGCACGGCTGTATCTCGTCTGTATCGCGATCTCAAAAGCGTCCAACAGTGTCTGCTTCAAGGGCAGAAATTTGGAAGGAAGTGGCATCGAACTGCGAGATGACGAACGCTAAAATTCTGACGAAGACATGGTTAATCTTATCTATCCCGGCTGACGCTCAAGGAAACTGTGCGGGTCAGATGTATCGACATTTCGTTCTGTATACACGTGTACACGAATGACAATAAAGTAAATCTGAATCTGAATCTACTGAAACAAGTTTTAGCCACGTTCTACGATGATCCAAGGTGCGCCCTGCTGCGCTAAAAGCACGCTTGCTGCTGCTAGTCGTGGGTATGCACAACACGGATCTTGACAATTTGGCAGGCT
Organism: Urocampus carinirostris; assembly: GCF_059441175.1. Lineage (NCBI taxonomy): Eukaryota > Metazoa > Chordata > Actinopteri > Syngnathiformes > Syngnathidae > Urocampus > Urocampus carinirostris. The sequence continues at coordinate 42,500,552 of NC_142359.1, forward strand.
TCAGGAATATGCCAGTTTGTTCTCCACTAGCGAAGCAAATCTTGGTCATCATCCGGGTCATCTCGAACAGGAATCTCATCGTTCTCCGCGTTTTCTCAATCAGCGAAAAAAGAATAAACATTTTTTTCGTGCAGAAATGTGCATGACCCTCTAACACCTCTGTCAGTGTCATCATTTTTAGTTTGTTTAAAGTGGGCCAGAGGCACAGGGCAACTTTGTGAAACATTTTTATTTTGGTTTTCTGAACCAATAGCTGAGATGCTGCCGAGGATTACTGGGTTGGATGTGTTTTTTTTTTTATCTTCTCTTTACAGAAGCACACTAAATTCAGCGTTGTATATTCATCCCCTCACAGTTCTTGATGTGCTTCATGGAACACCTCTAAAAAGTAGACCAAAAAATCCAACAGATGTGGCACAATATTGTCCATGCGCTCCTCCTCTCCGCATGGCTGCACTTCTCACAAAACTTGTGATATATTTCGCACACAGACCTGAGTGTCAGGAAAAGTGAGCTGAATCACTGTTTTTGAAAGTTGTGCCGTCAATGCGTCCTTAAGAGACAGGAGCAGAGAGACATTGAATAACAATGACAAAAGGGATTAAAAAAGGCAGCGGCTAAGAGACGAATGGAGGGGTAAATAAAAAAGGCAGCTGCCAGCAACTGAGCAAGAGAAAATTGGTGGATAAGAACAACTACAGAAGAACCGTGAATTTGCCAAAAAACAACATGAGAGAAGCGGTGGATATAAAAAATAAATAAAAAAGGAGTGTGACGACCCAATTTATGATTGACATTTCAGGCCCAACCTGACCCGAATTTTGGGTCTGCTTAGAGATCGGGTTTAAGATCTTACCTCTACTCTGACAAAAATGGTGTGATAATGAGAAAAAAAAACTAATATTTTTTAATGTGTCATCTGTATCCCTAGGGGAGAGGTGGATAGGATTCATCGTGCTCCCTGCACAAATCCGGTTTCAATTCCCATTCCATCCAATGTTATGCAATGGCAATCAGTGATACAGTAGCTTGCAAAACTATTTGGCCCCCTTGAACTTTGTGACCTTTTGCCACATTTCGGACAACAAACATCAAGATATAAAACTGTAATTTCTTGTGAACAATCAACAATAAGTGGGACACAATCACAAAGTGGAAAACACTTTATTGGATATTTTAAACTTTTTTAACAAATTTAAAAATAAAAAGTGGGTGTTTCAAATCATTCAGCCGCTATACTTTCAGTGCAGCAAACTCTGTCCAGAAGTAAAGTGAAGATCTCTGAATGATTCAATGTTGATCTAAATGACTAAGGATGACAAATGGAATCCACCTTTGTGTAATCAAGTCTCTTTTTAAATGCACCTGCACTGTGGGGTCTGTTTTAAGCGCTGAGAGCATCATGAAGAACGGTGAACACATCAGTCAGGTCCGAGATACTGTTGTGGAAAAGTCTAAAGCTGGATTTGGACACAAATTTTTTTTCCCAAGCTTTAAACATCCAAAGGAGCACTGTACAAGCAATAATATTGAAATGGAAGGCGCATCAGACCATTGCAAATCTACCCAGATCGGGCCGTCCCCCTAAACTTTCAGCTCATACAAGGAGAAAACTGATCAGTGATGCAGCCAAGAGGCCCAAGATCACTCTGGATGAACTGCAGAGATCACAGCGGAGGTGGGAGAATCTGTCCATAGAACAACAATCAGTCGTATAATGCACAAATAGGGTCTTTATGAAAGAGTGGCAAAAAGGAAGCCATTTCTAAAAGATATCCATAAAAAGTGTAGTTTAAAGTTTGCCATAAGCCACATGGGAGACACACCAAACATGTGGAAGAAGGTGTTCTGGTCAGATAAGACCAAAATCGAACTTTTCGGCAACAATGCAAGACATTATATTTGGCGTAGAAGCAGCACAGCTCATCAACCTCAACACACAATCCTCACAGTCAAACGTGGTGGCAGCATTATGGTTTGGCCTGCTTTTCTTCAGCAGGGTCAGGTAAGATGGTTAAAATTGATGGGAAGGTGGATGGAGCCAAATACAGGTTCATTCTGGACGAAAACCTGATGGAGTCCGCAAAAGACCTGAGACTGGGACGGAGATTTGTCTTCCAACAAGACATTGATCCAAAACAAAGCGAAAACTACAATGGAATGGTTCACCAAAAAACATATCAAGGTGTTAGAATGGCCAAGTCAAAGTCCAGACCTCAATCCAATTGAGAATCTGTGGAAAGAACTGAAACCGCTTTCCTTCCAACCTCACTGAGCTCGAGCTGTTATGCAAGGAAGAATGGGCAAAAATATCGGTCCTCGATGTGCAAAACTGATAGGGACATACCCCAAGCGACTTGCAGCTGTAATCCCAGCAAAAGGTGGCGCTACAAAGTATTAACTCAATCGGGCTGAATAATTTTGCTTACCCACTTTTTTGTTTTTTATTTGTTAAAAAAGTTTAAAATATCCAATAAAGTGTGTTCTACTTCATTATTGTGTCCCACTTATGATTGATCTTCACAAGAAATTAGTTTTATATATCGATGTTTGAAGTCTCAAATGTGGCAAAAGGTCACAAAAGTTCAAGGGGTCCAAATAGTTTCGCAAGCCACTTGATATTCCAACTGATCAACCATTGCAAAAATACAAAAGTTCTTTATTGTTTGTGCAATCTTAGCCGTCACTGTTATCTTGATTCCATGTGCCTCATAATTCAGAGAGCCTAGTACAAGAAAAAAAATATCACAATCAATATATTTTTTGGGGGGTCCGCCTTAGAACCCAGTGCACCTTATCGTGCTGAAAATTGGGTATATTTATTCCTAACATTGCATGATGAAAAATATAATGAAAATAACATCACATAATGCCAATAGCATTGACATCATGTGTCACTGATACAGATGCTAACACTAGCAGCTAACGTTGTGGCTGCTAGCATTGTGGATGAGAATCACTGACACAGGGAATGTTGTAACTACCATAAATGTGGCCTGTGCAGCCATTTGAGAAACTATTCAAATAAATGTGACTTGACACAAGAGCTAGAATTAGTGGCTAGCGTTGAAGAAGATAGCCTTAAGAGCTATCATTAATACCGGCTAGCGGTCAATGGCATACGCAACTAGAGTTAAGACTGCTAGCATTAGAATCCACTGTCAAAAACGCAACTGCTATCATTTCCATCTAGCGTCAATGACACGGAATATTTCATTGGAAGCTAGCGTTGCAAAGGATTATCTTAGCATCTAGCATGACGGATACAGATGCTGGAATTAGCGGCAACTATTGATACTGATAACATTAGCAGCTGACGTGACCAAGACAATAATCTAAAAAGGAATAAAAATAGTTGCCCATTTATCCTTATATTTTCCCCCCCTTATCTCTTTCAAGTTTTTTTCACCTGTTTACTCTGGGGTAACTTGTTTAATCCTGTTAACAGTGTTCACTACGTTGTTATCAATGAAAATACATACAATTGTAATTCTACTTAGCGGTTAGCATCACTGTGGTGTCGTGTAATACACTCCCCTTCCTGCGGTGTCGCTGTATACTAATGCGCAGCCTTGTACTTGTGCTTGAGAACTACCGAAGAAGAAGTTAAGTAAACACTATGAATGTACCGTCCGTGCCTGTCTCTGAATCCTACTACAACCCTACTACATACACAACATATTGGCGACGAGGATGACTTGGATCGGAATCTCACAACCCCTTGCTTTACTTGAAACCCCGGGTGAGCCTACGATGTTGTACACCACGTGGATTCAGATGTTCGAAAATTACCTGCTAGCATTGACTGCTAACCAAATGCCAGACGAACGAAAACGCGCACTACTGCTGCACTGTTTAGGCACAGAAGGGCAGAGAATTTTTCTTTCCCTTGCCAACACTGGCACTTCTGACAAATCCGCCTGTGCTGCGCTAGAAAATTTCTTTGTACCATCAATGTCAGAAGCTAATGCTATTGCTCCTGTGCACGTGCCCGACGTTCCTGTGAAGTTTGTGCAACAAAGAGATAAAAGGAATCAGAGCAGTACGCATACACAGCGCTCGAGAGATAAAAGGAATCAACACAAAACCTGCTACCGTTATGGCTCCAACTCTCATCTAGCAAATGACCCCAATTGCCCTGCTAAAAATGCAAAATGCAACCAATGTGAAAAAATTGGACATTTTAGTAAAGTGTGCCGCAGCGCAATTCCTACTCGATCAGTAAGAGAAGTTACTGTCCCAGAACTTACTGTGTGTCATGTAGCCCCTACAGCTGCAGTCCCAAAGCGCCTTACGTGTACAGTTGCTCTCCATGCGAATGATGAACAGTCTATCACTACTGACCTGCTTGTGGACACTGGTTCAGCAGTCTCAATTCTGCCAGAGAGAATTTACAGACAATCATTCATGCACTTGCCTCTCTCAAAGCCTACTGTACGTCTGGTGACCTACATGAAGAAGCTAATTCCAGTGTTGGGCTGTCTTCAACTTACTGCTACATACTGCAACCAGAGTGCACATACTGACTTCTACATAGTTCCTGACGGTACTCCACTACTGGGAATGGACCTGTTCACTGCACTTCGCCTCCACATACAAGATGGGCAGATTACAACACCTGCTGCATCGGAGATGAGTCACTCTGTCAACACTACAAATGCTCTAGGCGTTGCTACAGGTTTTCTACACAAATTTAAAGTGCGTGCAGACGTCCCTCCAGTCCAGCAAAAGCTACGCAGACTCCCATATGCCGTGCGTGACAAGGTGTCGGAGGAGCTGACGAAACTGGAAAATGATGGCATCATTAAGATGGTGGCTGCTGTGTCTCCTGATTTTGCTGCAGTCACTGCTGATGAGCTCTCCAGTGCATGTGAGGAATGTCCAGTGCTACAGAAGGTGCGACACTACATGCAGAAGGGATGGCCTCGTACTGCAAAAGGCCTTGACCCCCTCATCGTGCCATACTTCCGTGTGCAAAATGAGCTTGCCTTGCAGAACAGTGTCATTGTGCGTGGCACTCATCGTGTTGTGATACCACAACAGCTACAGGAAAAAATGATTCAACTTGCTCATGCTACACACCAAGGGATAGTTCGCACAAAACAAAGACTGAGAGACTTGTACTGGTGGCCTGGAATGGATTCTCACGTTGAGCTCGCCATCAAATCATGCACCACCTGCTTGCAGCATGACAAAACCGCAACCACACGTACTGCACTATTACAGCCTGTGCCTACCCCAACTGCTGCCTGGGAAAAGGTTGCTGTGGACATTGTTGGTCCTATTCACTCTGCGCCTGCTGATTGCCGCTTCGCCATCACCCTCATTGACTATTACAGCCGATAGCCTGAGATTGCCTTCTGCTCAAATGTTGCTTCTGCCTCTGTTATGACTTTTCTTTCCATTGTGTTTAGCAGAGAAGGTAATCCACAGGAAATTGTTACTGATAATGGCCCTCAGTTCGTGTCGACCGAGTTTGAAGCATTTCTTAGTGACAGGAACATCACACACCGTCGCAGCTCTGTGTACTACCCACAAGCCAACGGTGAAATTGAGCGTTTCAACAGAGTCTTCAAGGACTGTCTACAAACAGCCAACATCGAAGGTAAACCACTGAAAGCCTTCTTCACTGAGTTTTTACAGACTTACAGAGCCACACCACATGCCGTGACTTCAGTATCCCCCGCTGAACTTTTGCATGGTAGACCACTGAATACAAAGCTTCACATCACAGGTCTTCACACCATGCGTCCCACTGCTGACAAAGGCAACATGCTACAAAACATACAAAACAAACAACGGAAGTCCAAACGATACACCGACAAACGTCGCGGTGCAAAATCACCCAGCTTCCAGATTGGCTCTGCGGTTCGCATCCGCAAACCTGGAATCATTGGGAAAGGACACTCAAGGTTCACCAAGCCACTGACAGTGGTAGCCCAAAAGGGTCCAGCTTACTTACCTGCTGTCTGATGGAAAGGTGTGGAATGCTTTCCACCTTGCCCATTCTTCCACCTGTGCTGCTGCTTCAGCGCGACAGCCTCCTGATAATGATGCTTGCCTCCTGCCAAGCGACCAAGGTGCTGAGCCACCTGAACCTGAAACTGTGCCCTCACCACATCCCTCTCCTAGTGCACCGAGAATACGACATGCTCCTGCATGGCTTCAAGATTATGTGACTTAAAAAAAAAGATACAGAAAAGATGTGGTGATGTTTAAAAAAAAAAAAAGACAAGATGAATGTTCATTGTTAAAAAAAATTGTCATGTTTGTTTATGATGTGATCTTCATACAGTCTGCTTAAGTTTACAAGGTTTACACACTTTTGCTTACCGATATTGACAGTATAGTTCCTTACGTTATTGCTTACCTTTGATAAATATTTACCTCTAATCTGGTAATGAATATTGAAATGTATGTTTTCTATAAGCTCATACTTACCGAAGAGTTATTGCGTGTTTCAGATTAATGCTACGGTTTGTGTCCTATTCTAACAAAAAGGGAATATGTGGTGTCTCTGAATCCTACTACAACCCTACTACATACACAACATTCACTTAAGCAGACGTTAGCATTAGGGATGATTGCCCTAACACAGGGGTTGGGAACCTATGGCTCCAAGCCACATATGGCTCTTTTCATGAGTACACATACAGCTCGGAGATTAAATCATTATCACGCAGATTTCATCAATAGTAATTCTTACTAGCTCAGAGTTGATTTCGGGAGATAAAGTACCTGTGGGTTAGTAGGTCAAATACGTTTGACAATATTTTATTTATAGGCTCCTGCCCCACATCAAGGAAATATGTGTTTTGTCTTTCCAAGGAAGAGCTAAGCTTATTCGCTGTTCAATAGAATCGGTCTTGGTGTGATTTCAAGGTCTCATTAAGCAGGACAGCTAGGGGCGGCAGTAGGCGGAGCACTCGTCTTGGGATCAAGAGATCGCAGTTCGAACCCTGGCTCTTCCATGTTACATGACGAAGTGTCCTTGGGTAGACACTGAACCCCTAATGCAGGTAATAAGCAGGTTGGCGTCTTGCATGGCTGCGAGGCTGCTATTGGTGTGAGTGTGTGTGTGTAGATAGATAGATAGATACTTTATTCATCCCCTAAGGGAAATTCACATTTCCAGCAGCATCCCTGAGCTGAGAACAGTACAATAATAAAGCCAAAAGAATACAATATACAAATACCCAGTGTGACGTGCAAATGCCCACTGTAGCGTGTTATATAGAGTAACTAAATAGTGCTACACAGAATACATATTGCAGTAAGATTCGGTAATATCCAATGTAGGTGGTGTGGTTTAATGTGGGCCTTTACTCTGCCGGGTGGAGTTAAAGAGCCTCATGGCATGAGGAAGAAAAGATCTCTTCAGTCTGTGTGTGTGTGTGAATGAGTAAAGCACATTGTAAAGCGCTTTGGGAAGTCTTCATCGACTTGAAAAGAGCTATATAAATGCAGATCATTTCATTTCAACTCACGTAGTATAGATGGTTCAGTCCAATGTATAAAGGGCACAGTTTACAGTCAAGATGTCACAGCAGCAGACCCTGTTTTGGCTGTAAACTGCTAAAAAAATCCTTTATAGGGAAGCTCATTAAAAATGTGTCTGTGTTGAGACGCCTAATGATGAAAATCCATGGAAAAAAACTGTAAATACCCATAAGGTCTAGAAAAGCACCCAGAGCAATTTAATTGGGTGAGCGGTATCCTCGTTTGCAGTATGTTGTGACATTTTAACACAATTGAATGACCTTTGTTCGGAAACCCGTATTTAGGTAAAGAATGGATGTCAAAATGAGCCCCAATGATCTTAAGTAACTGCGTGAGGGAGTAGAATTTGGAGTGGTATATTTATATTGACATGGGACACAGGCTCTGTTGAATTTTGTCCTAAAATATATGGTGTGGCTCGCTCCGCCCCCAAAAAATTATTAATATGTTTTTCTTCTATTGCTCTTTGGATCAAAAAGGTTACCGACCCCTGCTCTACATGAACGTGCCCTATTACGACCCTATTTGGAAGCTAAAAATGTGTTGAAGGATGAACACCTGTGAATGTTTATTAATGGCTAGCGTTGAATATGATCATCGCCTTGACAGCAAGGGTCGCTAACATGGAAGCTAGCATTAGTGCTGCTCAATAAACACTCTTTAGAAGCTGGAATAAAATACAAACCAGGTATCATCAACTTTGTTGAAGGTAAAACCCAAGTGGTTTTACGATACAAATCATAAAATAAAACATGTCAAATATATAATCTGTTTTAATTTTATCTAAAGCAATCCTGGATCTTACTCTGGTGGCAAATGGTTTAATAATGCATTTCGGACTTACCAGCAAACTCGTTGAAATGATTCCCAATATCAAAAGCTTGATAATTGTAGCCAGCGTATTCATAGTCGATGAACTTTACGCTTCCTGCAAACAAAATCGTGGATAAAGAGAATCATGACAAAGCTTGCAAAATGATGATGATGTTGATGGCATGTTTCCCATTTTTTTTGAAAGCTCAGAATCTCAGGCAATCAATTGGTTTATTTACCCAATAAACTGGAACAATATTTTGTCAAGAGTTTGCTTTTGGAGAAGTGAGATTAAGAGAAATTGCCATTTTAAGTCTCAAACTGAGTTTATCAGCTTGCAAAAAAAGAAAAATACGGCAAATCAGCTCTTAAACTCACAGAGCAAACGTTCCTGTAAAATTGTCCTAAATTCCCAATCCAAGACATACCCAAAGTAAATTGAACACAGTTCTTGAACCAATTGGAGATTATGAAAAGATACATTTCTATTCGATCATGTGTAAGAAATGCACTTACTTACATGCGCATTATTAATGACATTAGGTGCATCCTTACATAAAGCTAGAAGAAGCCACAGCCTCAGGTGTTCTCCTAAAGAAAAGGCTGCGTAGGGCCCGCTATGCTCCACCCGACGTTAAAACCCACCCAGATCATACATTAGGTGTCACCTCACCTAAATTTTAGGTTGGGTGTGTAAATAAATAAAATTAAATACCTTAAATAAAGAAAATTAATATATGAAAAGAAAATGATAAATTATTAAAACAAATGGAAAATCAAAACAATTAAGTAAAATGGAGCCAGAAAAGACAAACCAAACAAAATGACACAAATAAAATAAAACAAAAACAGAGTTAGATAAAATTAAGAAAAAAAAACAAGAAAAAACTCATTTACAGTCGTATACAAAAGTTTGGGGAACCCTGATAATTTTCAAGATTTTCCTTTATAAATGATTGGTTGTTCGGATGAGCAATTTCAGTTAAAGTTGGAAATGAAGTTCATAGGATTTACAGAAAATTTGCAATAATTGCTTAAACAAAAGTAGACAGGTGCATAAATTTGGGCACCCCAACAGAAAAATTACATCAATATTTAGTAGATCCTCCTTTTGCAGAAATAACAGCCTCTAAACGCTTCCTATAGCTTCCAATGAGGGTTTGGATTCTTGTTGAAATTATTTTTGACCATTCTTCTTTTTACAAAACATCTCCATTTCAGTCAGGTTTGATGGTTTCCAAGCATGGACAGCCTGCTTTAAATCACACCAAAGATTTTCAATAATATTCAGGTCTGGGGACTGTTGTTCTTCTGCATGAATGCCACACAGCCACATGGCATGATGGAACCACCACCAAATTTTATTGTGGGTAGCAAGTGTTTGTCTTGGAATGATGTGTTCTTCTTCCGCCATGCATACCGCTCCTTGTTATGTCCAAATAACTCAATTTTAGTTTCATTGGTCCACAGCACCTTATTCCAAAATGAAGCTGGCTTGTCCAAATGTGCTTTAGCATACCTCAAGCGACTGTTTGTGGTATGTGCGCTGAAAAGGCTCTTGTCGCATTACTGCAAAGTGTGTTGAATAGTTGAACGATGCGCAGTGACACCATCTGCAGCAAGATCATGTTGTAGGTCTCCCGAGCTGATCTGTGGGTTGAGTTTGACTGTTTTCACCATCCTTTGCCTCTGCTTATCTGAGATTTTTCTTGGCCTGACACTCCGGGACTTAACTAGAACTGTTCCATTTCCTCACGATGTTCCTCACAGTGGAAATTGACAGGTGAAATCTGAGCTAGTTTATTGTATCCTTCCCCTAAACCAAGATGCTGAACAATCTTTGTTTTCAGGTCATTTGACAGTTGTTCTGAGGCTCCCATGTTGCCACTCTTCAGAGAAGATACAAAAAGGAGAACAACATGAAACTGGCCGCCTTAAATACCCTTTCTCATGATTGGCTTGACCTGTGTATGTAAGCCATGGGTCAATGAGATTACCAAACAAAATTTGTGTTCCAATAATTAGTGCTAAAGGTATTCAAATCAATAAAACAACAAGGGTGCCCAAATTTATGCACTTGCCTACTTTTGTAAATCATATAAACTTCATTTCACTTCTCAAATATCATTGTGTTTGTCTGCTATATGATATATTTAACTGTAATTGCTGATCGGAAATTTATGAAGGAAAAACTAAAACAAGTAAAATAAGAACAACAAAACTAAAAACTAAACAAATGAAAAAACAAATGAAATGATAGAAAATGTAAATGTGAAAAAGACCAAAAATAATTAAAAACAATACAACTAAAACAAAACTAAAAACAAAGACTACATTAAAAAAATGCATAAAAAATATATATTTTTTAACATTAACAGGAACAAAAAAGAAATAGAACACTCCAATGAAATAAAAAACAGAATAAAATAAAAAACAAAATAAAATTACAAAAAAATATAAAACCAAAACAGAACAAACAAAAAATACATTGAAAAAAAATCAGATGAAAGCCAAAAAACTAAATGAAAATTCAATAAAATAATAATACGTATTTTTCAATTAAAATAAAAAAACAAAATGAAAAATAAAACAAACTAAAACAAAAAGAAAAAGAAAACTGAAGGAAAATACAAACAATTAAAAAAATCCCCCAAAGAAACAGACCAAAATTTAATTTAAAACGATACAATTAATACACTGAAAATAATATCCTCCCCCCCCAAAAAAAATGAAGAATATCATAATAAAATAAAATGTAAAAAAACAAAAATAAGAACACGTAAAATAAAAATATCCAAAATGAAAAAATAAAAACAAGATTTAAAAATGTAAATCAATAAATCCTCATTCACAGTTAGTGGCAATGAATGAAAGCATCTAAAAGCCGAGACGCCGCACTCAACACACCATAAAGCATTCACGCGGTGATTTACGAAACGGACGTCAAGGGTGACTCACCAGCCTGTTTGTTGTAGATGATGTTTTTGCACAGCAGGTCATTGTGGCACAGGACCACAGGGGAGCCCAAAAAAGACAAGCTCTTCTGAAGCCAAACCAGCTCTTGGCGCAAGCAATGTGGGCTTGGGATCTCCATCTTCAACCTGCCGGGGGTAAGCAAAGGAAGCTCTAACACATTGCGCAAATTGATTTCTACTCCAGTACATGTTTACGTTTTCTTGACAAGGTTAGTCAGCCTGTGTATAGTCTTAGGTTACGTCATACTCTGACAACTGTAGCTGAGAGACGGGCACTGAAAAAGCTGCGGTCAATCATGGACAAGTCATCACATCCACTACACAGCCTCATCTCCAAACGGAAGAGCAGCTTCAGCGACAGACTGCTGTCACAGTCTTGTTCCACGGACAGACTGAGATCATTTCTTCCTCATGCCATGAGGCTCTGGGGGAGTAAAAGCCCACATTAAACCACACCCCCCACATTGCATATTACCCTACGTTTCTAACAGTGTGCATTTTATGTAGCACTATTTAAATACTCTATATCAACACGTTACATTGGGTATTTCTGTATTCTATTTCTTTTATTTTATTATTATTTTATTTTCAACACAAGAATACTGCAGGAATTGTGAATTTCCCTACCGGGATGAATAAAGTATCTATCTATCTATCTATTTATCTATCTACTCAACGTTGTTATTACAAGCAGGCCTTTGAGAATCCTTAGCCGCAAAAAGTGAACACAAACACTTGCTAACTGCATGGAACTAAAAATAGACCAGTAACTATAGACCAGTAACTATAACTAAGATCGGATCAAGAAAAGGCCGAGCTAAGATTTTAACTTGAATATGTACCTACATAAATACATACACACCAAGATCCTTTTTGTAAAAGCATCATGTTTATTCTAGAACTCCATGTATTTATTTGACTAATGAGAACCCCTCAAAAGGGAGTATACGAGAGTAAGAAAAAAATGTGATAACTAATAAATAACTACATATCAATTAAATTTATCTGATCATTACTTTGTCAATGCATTGGATAAAATATTAAATAAATATGTAATAAATGATAAATAAAAACATAAACATTCTCATTTCAGAACAAAACTGAAACACAAAAAAATATTATTAGTAAGTTATTATTTAGTCCACCAAACTTTAGAAAATAAGAAACAAAATGAATTACTTTATTCTAAAGTCACCTGTGTTGGGCCAAGAACATCAACCTAAAACATAGTGTATAAAATATGTGATTATTGTAACTATTATAATTATTGATATCTGACCCATGTAATAAGTATATCCATGAGATTTTGTTGTATTGGACACAAGAGGAGCTATCTATAAAATTTATTTAATAGGGAAGATAAAGGGGTAGGAAAAATAAGCATCTGCTTCTGACTACCATTATTCTGTTGTTGACTCATTGTTTTTGTCCTGTTTTTATTTTTATGTTCGAAATAAAAGTTTGAATTCATTCATTCATTCAAAACATGCTTATTTTAATTGAGACCTTGAGAATATTTTCTTACTACGATCATATGTGTGGAGTGATTTTTTTATATTTTAGAAACCATACCCATTAAGTTTTGTAAATGTTATCCCCTTACCGTTTCTGTAAAATTCACCTGAAATTCCAAACCAAGACATACCCAAAGGTAATTGAATGCTGTTCTTCAACCATTTAGAGAATATGAAGAGTTTGTCTCTCTTTTGAAAAGTCTCTACCGCTAATTGAGGCTACTCCCCCTGATAATGTGAGCTCTCATGTAGCACGCCTTTAAAGGAAGCGGGCGGTGTTGCGCCTATTTCTGAAAAAAATACTCAAACTTACTCCCGTTACCTCTAATTATTATAAGGCGTTTGAGGCTCTCGCCATGCGGTACTCTTTAATGTCAATTTTTGTAGTAACTATTTATCGCACCCAGACATGGGGACTTGAGACTTAGTGACTTGGACTCGAGTCGACTCGAGTCGCTGTTTTTATGACTTGTGACTTGACTTGGACTTGGCAATCTAAGACTCGGGACTTGACTTGTGACTTGACTTGCCCAAGAAAAAAATACTTGGGACTTACTTGGGACTTGAAGGTGAAGACTTGAGACTTACTTGAGACTTGCACATGTGTGACTTGGTCCCATGTCTGATCGCACCCCAGGACCCTACTTTGAATTCTTAGAACTGTAATCTGACCTAGCAACCTATGCAGACAAAATAATAATTGTGGGGGACTTTCACATGAATTTCCCACTCAGTTCACTTACTGTTGCGTTTCAAATAGACACATTTGCCAATTCATAAAGACGTAAACACACAGGACCTGGTTTTGACTCTAGGTTTTTCAACCACAATAGTGTTACCATAAATGTTTTTTTTTCTGATCATTTTTAATTCCATGAGAGTTGCTGGCTAAAGTTGTATTAAAGAAACTAAAGGATTTAGCGACTGCAATATTTGCCTGATGTCACGGACCAGGAACTGAGACGGGACCCAATTGCGTTCGTTTTACTCAGCTTTATTTAGAAGGACAAAAGGGCTTGCACCCACGATCCGGTGATCGGCGGTCACAGGTAGCAGATCACTGGCAATGTCGAGAGCAAGGAAAAAACAGGTCAACGGCCGGGACGGGGGAGCAAAGACGTAAACCGGTTCAGAAAAGAGGTTGGCAACGGGAATCAGACGGAAAACAGGGCAGGATAAAGTCAGGTGTCAAAAGAGTTGGCCTTGCGTGTAGCTAAGGTTCGCAGACGATCTGACGAATGTTGACAGGAAGGCGGGGGTTTAAAAAGGGGTCAGCAGCCAATCAGCGTCCGCGGCTGTTGGCGTTAATGGAGCAGACTCAGGTGCCCCGCATCAGTAATCATGACAGAATACCCCCCCCTCAAGGGACGGCTCCAGAAGTCCAAAAAGAAAAACAAAAAAGTCCTAACACCAAAAAAACAAAAGTAATCCACCGCGTAGGAACACCAAAAAACAAACAAAAAAAAAGTAATCTATCAATGAGTCGTAGCCCCATTAACCGCATCACAGGGGAGCAGCACCAGGAACCCCCCCAAAAAAAGTAATCCACCGGATGACGAACGCCAAAAGAAAAATCCAAATTCCTCCGAACGGACCGATGCCCCATTGTCAGCATCAGGGGCGTGGCAGAAGCAGGATACGGAGGAGACTGAGCGAATCGGCAGTCGTCGCAGCCGGATGTCGCAGCCTGATGTCGCAGACAGGCGTCGAGACCGGTGTTGAGACCGGTTAGGGTAGGTTTAAGGTTAGGGTTACGCGGTTAGGCAAACGGGCGATCAGGGCGGGCAGGCAGATGGTCGTCAAGACCAGCGGGCAAGCAGGCGGACGGGCCATTCAGGCAGGCAGACGGACGGTCCAGGCGACCAGACAGACGATGCGTCAGGCAGGCAAACGGACGATGCGTCAGGCAGGCAGACAAACGATGCGTCAGGCAGGCAGACGGATGATACGTAAGGGCAAGCAGACGGACGATCCAGGCAGGCTGGTGGACGATCAAGGCAGGCCGACGGACGACCCGGGCAAGGAAACGGGCAGGTCGGGCAGGCAGACAGGCGAAACAGGGAAGCAGACGGGCATAGCAGGGCGACGGACTGAAAGGTGGACAGGCGAATCAGGCAAGCAGACAGGAACCTCTGACGGTTCAGGCGTTGTAGGAGTACGCTTGGAGCGGATAGGATGAGAGGCTCTGTGTACGCAGGTCAGGTGGCATTCAGCCCCCCACTCCAGAACTGCCCCCGTCCGCCAGTCGAAGCGAAGGTTGTGCAGAACCAACCACGGGTGTCCCAGGACGAGCGGTTGACCGGGAGAAGAGAGCAGGTGGAAACGTATCCGCTCGCGGTGGTTCCCGGACAGTCACATTTCCACTGGCTCTGTAATTTGCGTTACCGTTCCCAATAGATGCCCGTCCAGAGATTGGGCAGGAACTGGGGTTGGAAGGGAAACAAGATTCAACCCCATTCTCCGGCCTATGGCCGTGTCCAGGATGTTGTCCTCTGCGCCCAAATCCACAAGGGCGGACAGGGACTGGGTGGACCCGGGACTCCGAAGGTGGACCTGGAGCACTGGCCTTCCGGTCTGGGAGATCGGGGTGTGGACTGAACTAAGTCGGACGACTCCAACCGTCCTGAGAACTCCCCCTTTTGACGGGCAGGATGATACCCGATGTCCTTGCCTGCCACAGTACAGACAGAGGCCCTTGGAGAATCGCCGCTGACGCTCTTCTACTGACAGCGACGCACGATCCACTTCCATAGCCTCCTGTGAGACTGTTCGCGGGTAGTTGCTGGAACTCCGAAGTATTGCCACTCCCTTCGGGCGAGCAGGAAGGTGAGTGACTCTGGTGACCATTCACACGGCGTCGTCCCTGGACCCGATGATCAGTCCGAGCCACGTCCAGACTGGTCAGCGGAGAGTGGGACACCAACTTATCCTTAATATAATCTGCCAAGCGGGGGAGGTAGGCGTCCACTAACGCCTCAGAGTTACTCTGGCTCGCTAGGGTCCGAAAGTTGATCGAAAAATCGGCGATCGTGCGCTTTCCCCGCCGAATGTTTATCAGCGATCTCGACGCTTCGTCTGATGAGGATCCCGTGTCGAACACCTTGAGGATCTCCTCGAACACTTTGAGGATCTCCTGGGCCAGGAGATTGAACGAGGAACACGCCGCCGATCCGAGTTCAAATTCAGCCGTTCCCCAGAGTTGAGCACGCTCGGACAGGTGGTTGATGGTAAGGGCCACCTTGGATACCGAGTTTCGGGGTTGCAATTCGAAAATGAGCCGGCAGTTTACGAGGAATGCGCGTACCTGAGCGGGATTGCCACAAAACTTCTCCCGAGCGCCCACTTGCGGCTACGCCGCTTCAATGGCGAACGCGTTCGTGAACGGGGCGGGCAGGGTGTGCGAAGGCAAGGCAGGAGGAGAATTCCCAGGGGGTGGGGCTGATGCGTGAAGCAGACTGGCAAGCACCTCCGGGAGCGCGTCAAGCCATTGTTGCTGGCGCTGAAGCAACTGTTGTTGCTGCCGAACCAGCCGAAGAATGGCGGGCATGTGGCTCGACTTCCGTCGGACCTCCCCCTCAGTCTGACGTGACCGATGCATGGCGGAGGGAGTCTCCGTCTTGCTTCGATCGGTGCTTGTGAGAATGTTCGCTGGGTCCTTTACTGGTCAGATCGTACTGTCACGGACCAGGAACGGAGACGGGACCCAATTGCGTTCGTTTTACTCTTTTTTTTAGAAGGAGGAAAGGGCTTGGATAGAGTCAGGAGTCAAAAGAGCTGGCCTTGCGTGTAGCTAAGGTTCGCAGACAATCTGACGAATGTTGACAGGAAGGCGGGGGTTTAAAAAGGGGTCAGCAGCCCATTAGCGTCCTATGGCTGTTGGCACCAACGGAGCAGACTCAGGTGCCCCGCATCAGTAATCATGACATCAGAGTACAATTTTGAAGGATATTTGTGTTATTTCCTTTATTAGGCTCTCTTGACTCACTCATGAAGGATTTCAATGATACTCTGGCCAGTCTCCTGGATTCCGTGGCGCCCCTATGGCTTAAATAACGACCTAAAAGACGTACGTCTTGGTTTACTGAAAAAACTAGATCACTTAAACAAGACTGCCGAAAATCTAAACAAAAATGGCGCACTACCTGGAGTTTTTGGCTGGTGTTACAGCTTGTTCAAGTATTAAGCAAAACTGATTTTGGAAATGGCAGAGGACACGACGAAATTGTTCTTAAAATGCATCAATTTTTTGAGATAGATTTCCTGCCTGAGACACAACATGGCTGAACGGCGAAATCTCTTGGCGATTTCTACAAAGACTACAGCTAAGCTTCCTCAAGTATAAAGCAGCCCTTGCCTCTGCAAAATCAGCTAATTTTTCAAAGGTGACTGCGGCACAAAAAAATAACCCGAAAATTCTCTTTGCATCACTACAAGGCAACATATCATTCTAGATACTTCTACCCATTCAGCCCATGACTTTATGATCTTCTATAATAAGAAAATTCAACGCATACGAGAAGACCATGTAAATATGTCATATGTCAAAGGTCTGATATGCGACACGGTGGCTGTCCAGGGATTTTTTCTCCGATTTAGTGTTCTGTCACTTGATTATCTTACACAGGTACGGCCAAACCGACTACTTGCCTGTTTGACCCGCTTCCGGGTTCCCTGATTAAAGGTCTTTTGGGTCCTTGGACCTTCAGTTCTTAATATTATGAAAATATCACTCTCCTCAGGTGTTGTTCCAGCGGCTTTTAAGTCCGCTGTTAATAAACTTACATTGAAAAAACCCAACCTTGACCCAGAAAGCTTATGTAATTAAAAACTTTGTCAAACCTACCGTTTCTATCTAAAGTACTTGAAAAAGTTGTGGCACAGAAGCTGAACAATTTTATATCCGAATCTATCCAATCGGGATTCAGGGCTAACCACTCTACTGAGACAGACCTGGTTAAGGTAACCAATGATCTTCTACTGGCAATGGACTCCAGCGCTTCATCACTGTTGTTGCTGCTGGACCTTAGTGCTGCATTTGACATTGCATTTTCCTAGAAGGGCTGGAAAAATTGATTGGTCTCTCAGGAGCCGTCCTCTTATGGTTCAGATCCTTCCTTTTAGATAGGACACAATATGTTAAATATGGTAAAATTACATCTGAGCCCTTTAGTGTTACATATGGCGATCTGCAGGGTTCAGTACTTGGCTCCCTTCTTTTCAGCATTTAAATGCTTCCATTAGGTCATATTATTCGCAAGTACAATATCAGTTTTCGGTGCTACACGGATGACACTCAACTATATATTCAGATGGAGGAATCTGCACCACTAAACTGTGGAAATTTGGAGGCCTGCCTTACGGAGATAAAAAGATGGATGTCATTGAATTTCTTGTGCCTCAACCCTGAAAAGACCGAAATTATAATTATCAGTCCTTCAAAATGCTGTGACTTGTTCTCAAAAACTGCTCTAAATATTGATGAATGTAATATCACCTAGAGCAGGGGTGTCAAACTCAAATTCCCAGTGGGCCAAAATTAAGCAGAGAAGTAAAGTCACAGGCCAAAGCCAATATTTATTGAAAAATTAACTGCAACTGATATGTAATGTTTAACCTTTTAATATGGAAACAAACTTGAGTTTTGCTTAAACACAGAATTTGGAACAATAAAAGACCCATTTATTTAAATAAATACAGTAGTATGTATTTCCCCATATCCTTTCAAGTTCCCTTTTCAAAGCCAACATAACCAAAAATAAGTGTCATTCAATAAAAATCCAACATTTCAACTATTACAGTAGCAAAAGTGCATGAGAAACACACACACACATACATATATATATATTTAAGCTCAGTTTGCTACGCTCTGATTTACTCAGAACATTGGTCTAAAAACCTTGCATCTTTTCTTAGATGCAAGTTTGTCAAAGTCTGGAGTCAGGCTCTGAGCTGTGGAAAAGCCTCAGGATGAAGGTGCTTATCAGTGAGTCGACATCTGTGAGGTGTTTTGATCACATTCATCATAGAGAACAGTTGCTAACATAGATATGTGCTGCCGAACATCGAGAACATCTGAGCAGCCTGGGTACGTAATTGAGGCATTGTGTTGAGGAGAAAACATGGAAACTGAACACTTTATTATGAGTTTTTCATGTAGATTAATGGAAAGCTCACACACGTGCTCAGCCATGGCATTTCTGCTCAAGCTCACATTTAAAAATTCTTGCTTCTATCTGGGCACACGATATCGCAAACTTTGACTATGCACTTTTTGACAAACTCCCTCGTTGAAGGGCCGGGCTGATTTTGCAATCTCTGCTGCCACAATAAAGCTGGCCTTAACAGAATTGACTTTTTGCATTTGCTTTTGTGAACAAGGTCTGCCTGCAATTTAGACTTTTTTTCATTTCTTCCACCGTTTGCAGCTTCTGCTTTAGGTCCAGGTCCTTGTACTTTGTAATGTTTTGTTTCATAGTGTCTCTTTATGTTATACTCTTTTATTACAGCCACGCCAGCTCAGCACACAATACAAACAGGTTTGTCATCTATAGTAGTGAACAAATAACTGCCCTCCCGCCTGACCTGTAAGGTCCTGTTGTCTATCTTTCTTTTGGTAATTTTTGTGGAGGGTGAAAATATGAATTTGTCCAATGCGGCCAGGACATGGATGAATTACTGTGAACGGAAGTAAGGAGCACTTGCTGGGTTTACTGTGCGCAAAATACTAGCAAAGCTTTGTGGGATTTGTAGTATTAGTGGCACAGTATATCCCACGGGCCAGCTCTAATGCACATTTGATATGATCTCGCGGGCAACTTATAATCACACTGCGGGCCAAATCTGGCCCGCGGGTCTGAGTTTAACACGTATGACCTACAGTGACTCAGTCAAAAATTTAGGATTCACATTTGACCCCAATCTGTCCTTTCAAACACACGTTAAGAATATCACTAGATCAGTTTTTTTCTACCTGCGCAACATGATGAAAATCGCCATATGCTTATAATTCATGTGTTACCTCCCGCCTTGATTACCGAAGTCCAAAATCAAAAGCCTTCAGCTGGTTCAAAATGCTGCAGGAAGGCTTTTAACTAAGACAAGAAAGTTTGATCATATTACCCCGATTTTAGCTAACCGGCATTTGATCACTGTTAGCTTAAGATGTGAAATCATGCATGGACTTGCTTCCTCACATCTTTTAGATTTAATTTCCCCCTTTGTTTCGGTCTGAAAATGCTGGTCTACTAGTGATCCCAAGAGCCAAGAAGAGATCCCCAGGTTCCAGAGCATTCTCCATTCAGGCTCCAGTGCTGTGGAATGCTCTTCCCCCTGAGATTCGATCTGCAACCTCGGTGGAACTGTTTAAATCTAGGCTTAAAACACACGTATAGTCTATATCTAATAAATGACCGATATTTCATGTTGACAATATCTGTGTAGTATTTGTTATTGCAACATTCGTTGTAGCCTGGTCGTCCTGGACGGGGGATTACCTCATGTATGGTCCCTTCAAAGTTTCTTCATTTTCCTCATGTTGAAATATTTGAGTTCTTCTTTGCCCTCATGTAGGTTTTCGATCAGGGGATGGTGTAATAATAGTATGTAGTTTGCAATAATCTGTGGTCTGTGCAGCCCTTTGAGACTCTTTGTAATTAAGGCTATACAAATAAACTGACTATAGCTTGAAACCTTACCTTGTCGGATTTGATCACGATCTGAAAAATGAAACATTATATTTTACACATTTTTATAATTGCAGTTCTAGTTCCAAAAGGGGGCATCTGGAACCGACCAGTTCACAGCCCTTGAAACTTAATTTTTTTGTATTTTACTTTGGCCAATTTTAAGACATTGTGTGAGAGTCTTTAAATGCTTGAGTTCTCTTTCTAAATCTAAATCCCTGATGGTGCACATAACAATGGTGCAAAAAAAAAAATCCTAATTGGCTTTGCACACATTTACCTTCGACCCTGATTTGAATACACACCGTACATGTGTATATTTGCGTTTGATTGCTAACGAATGTCTCAATCCACATTTGATCCTGTCACTATAAACTAAAGATTTTTGAATATGAATTGGTCATGACCAGTGTTCCCTCTAAGCTGCGTGCGTGCGCAATCGTGCACTGCCTGCACATTCTCAGCGCACAAGAAAATCTATCCAGCGCAATGTTCCCTCTAAGCTGCGCGCATGAGTTTTTAAAGTTTTTTGAGAACCGGCTTCTTCGGCTCGGCTCACTAAAAGGAACCGGCTCTTTCGGGTCCTAAACGGCTCTTCAGGTTGTTTTCATCCCTATATGACCAAATATTATGTGAAATTATGCACAAAATGACTTAAAGGAAGGGGGAATAGAACAAAAATGAAAAAAATACCAAAATGAAAAAGTAGTGTAAAGCTGAGAAAAAAAACAAAAGGAAGAGAAAAAAGAAGGAAAAATTCTGAAAAAAAGAAAATAAAGAAACAAAGGAAAAAAGTAACTAGAAAACAAAAAGAAAAAGTAACAGCTAAGAAAAAATAAACACAATGAGATTTTTTAAAAAGGGATTAAAAAAATGAAAAAAAAACCCAGGGAAAGAGAAGAAAAAGTTTGTGTTGCATTCAAATAATTTCCCATTATACCAAGTCAATCTTGTTGCCAACATTGTACTTCCACTAAAAAAATGTGATTAAATACAGTTCTGTATCGTGCAACTGACTAAATAAGCCCCCCCAAAATGTTAGTAGTATGCGACAAAAGATACCAGGAAAAAAAGAAATGAAAATCTTGTGAAAGAATTGTTGTAAAAACAAATGACGTTTGTAGGCCGTACAACCTTTGCAATAATACATTAGTCAATTCATTCAAAAGTGAAAAAAAAAATGTGCATTGCCGGAAACTCAGCAAAATGTAACTTGATGTCAAGTTTTGGACATGTTTTATCATGATTTAGTTGCCACACTTGGGATTGCCGTTGCTCACTGTTGTTTCAAGCGTTGCTTACAGACTTTGTGTGAACGCTCAGACCCGTGGAAAATTAGAGGGAACATTGGTCATGACGTAATTTTCAATACAGGCCCGCAAACGTTGTCACAGGCAAAGGACCGTGAAAAAAAAAAGCAATTGGTCAAAAATGGTGTCAATCAAAATGTCATAGGCCAATGGCTATACTGGTAGTCATCTGACGAGCCTGTTTATTTTCAAAGGGACGTTGTGAACTCAACAGACTAATACAACAGAGCTTGGTAAATATTGCAGGAATGCCATCTTTATCGGTCTGCATTATTGTGTGTTTTGGAGTAAATATTTCACACGATTTGATTCACTGGACTTTTATGAATGTAACCACACCATATTGGCCAGGAATTGTATTATGAGGTGACTCCCAAGAAACGTTATAGGTGGGCAATACACATTTTATACTTTTCAGGTGGACAAGTTTGTTTACCAACATTCTGACGGCCTGCTGTTAAGGAGTTGGTTCTTCTATTATGAAAAGTTTTTCCTCAGTCATCTTTCCTATCAACCTTGACTTGACCTTTTTCCCCCCGTTTGGATTTTTC
This sequence comes from Urocampus carinirostris, assembly GCF_059441175.1. Lineage (NCBI taxonomy): Eukaryota > Metazoa > Chordata > Actinopteri > Syngnathiformes > Syngnathidae > Urocampus > Urocampus carinirostris. The sequence continues at coordinate 42,522,897 of NC_142359.1, forward strand.
ACAATTTTTTTAATCAATGAAGTTGGTCACAAACCCCCCAATTCCAACCCCTAATGCCGAGCGCCAAGCAGGAAGGCAATGGGTATTGATGTTGTAAATCTTATGTACATATGACTCCGCCAAAATTCGAACCTGTGACCTCTAAGTCTCAGGGCAAGTTCTCAATCCTAAGGCCACTGAGCTGGTCCAACTTGACCTTTTTTTGTGCTTTTTCTGCGGGAGTGCTTTGTCAGTGAAATGGGTACGTACTTGCGGATGTTTTGACACACATGTTTATGACTAGTATCTGTGTCATTGATACGTCAACAGATAATTTGTTGAAAATTGTGGCTTTAAATACGATGACCTTGGTCTCTGCTTATTTCTCTATTTTATAACATTTATGATAGCGTATCAAAATAATTTGGGTTCATTATATTCATGTTTAAACAATTATTTTCTGCATCATTTCCGTACCAAATGTCAACTGAGAATGCCAAATAAAAAGCCACAATCAAACTCCTTTTGCATTTGAAATACAAAATCCTAACAGTCATTTGTTCTTTTTTAAATTTGGAGAAAATGGCCGTAGCATGCGAGTATCACTGAGAAGATACGACTCACCTTGCGTTTTTCTCCAGGTCCGTGAAGTATCTTGGGATGAGGGAGTAGTACGTGCCCATCTTCAGCCACAGGTCTGACTGGGGCACCCAGCCATTATACGGCGTGATATTTGGCAAGCTGTCGAGCAATTAGCCTGGCCAAGGAGACAAAACGATTAACTATAACCGTTATGTGACTTTTATTGTTATTATTGTTAATATTATCTGTATCAAAAAAAATGGTGAGCAGAAGCCTTAAACAGTCAATAGAATGGTCAAGCTAATAATTAAGCTCAGTATTATTATTAATCATATGACTATTCTTATTGTTGAACATTATTATTGTTATCAGTGATGTCACCAATATATTATGCAAATTAATTACAATCTAGATTCATGTTTATAAATAAAACAATGAGGTGAATAAATATGTTGGTGATGATGGTGAAAACTAAACACAAACTAAATAAATGGAGATACAAACACAAGAGATAACATTTAGCAAGAACACAAAACACACATATCTGCACAACTCGTAGTTAGGGCAGAAAAGTGGGAGCTTTGATGCTGGAAGCATTAAGCTCCTACGTCCAGTATTTTTAATGCACAGATCAGGACACTTTGCAATGGGTGGTCCTGCTGCTTTGAGGCAGCCTGCCTCTAGCAGCAAGACAAAAATACTTGTATGATGGACAACACACACCAAGAAGTTGTCACGATGAGCAACAATGAGAATCACTGTTATTATAATGGATACATTTATTATAGAGGTAGAGCGCTCGTCTTGGGATCAAAAGATCGCAGGTTCGATTCCCGGCTCCTCCGTGTTATATGTCGAAGTGTCCTTGGGCAAGACACTGAATCCCTAATGCCCTCAATAAGCAGGTCGGCGCCTTGCATGGCTGCATGGCCGCTATCGGTGTGTGAGTGTGAGTGAATGGGTAAGTGTGAGGCACATTGTAAAGCGCTTTGGGAGGTCTTCATTGACTTGAAAAGCGCTATATAAATGCAGACCATAAAATGCAGACCATTTAGAGTATGCTGAAAATTCATGGAGACGGCATAGATCAGGGGTGGCCAACCATTCAGCGATTAAGAGCCAATTTTTCATCTGTTAATACAAAGAGCCACATCATAGTTGTCGACGGGGGTGAGTCAATTGTTTTTTTCTTTGTTACCAAAAAGCCACATTATGCACATGGGTACTCAAAGGGAATCTTTTAATCATGTATGCACGCATATAAAGATCTCTAGTCGGCTAGATCTGATAAAGATAACCACATCAACATGATATCAATAATTTTCAACAGTTAACATTGTAAGCATTATTCTACACACACAAACTGTCAGTTTAAGGAAAACATCTTTCTCTTACCATGCTGCTTAGTGAGACTTCTGGCAATCCTCATCTTGAACAATCCTCTTCAAATCTGGGTTATATCTGCTACTGCTACTCTAAGCAATTCTATTAAATGAGTGTCAGTCAGAAGAGATTGATTGTTTGATTTCACATGTTTCAGGGCGGGAAGCAGACTCACAGACATACGTTGACCCAACCATAACAGTATCTTAAGCGCAGCTTGTTTGATGTTGGGGTATTTTTTAATTGGCTTACTTTCCCAGAATTCACTCAGGTTTCCTCCCACATTCCAAAAAACATGCATGTTTGGCTAATTGGCCGGTCCAAATTGTCCCTAGGTGTGAATGAGCGAGTTTATTGTCTGTCCCTGTCTGCCCTGCGACTGGCTGGCAACCAGTTCAGGGTGTCCCCTGTCCACTGCCCGGAGATAGCTGGGACGGGCTCCAGCACCCCCGCGAACCTACTGAGAATAAGCGGTGCAAATAATGGATGGATGGATTTAAAGGTCTTTCTGCTTACATTTTTATGACACTTATATGGAGATTTCACTTTAAGATTTCATATCTATCTACATCTAATCGAAACTTCCTTATAAATCCCAATTTGTGCGGGTGTTTTTATGTGACTTATAGGCTTTGCAAAAACTGAACTGACTTTCCTGAAAATTTACACAGTTGTACTTTAGGATTTAGCGAGTGTCTGTAGCTAAAGTTTGTCTCAAAATAAGCTTCTTTAAACTTCTACATAGACACCCAGGAGCAACTTTTCTTTATTTTGTATTTATCATATTGTCTTACCGCGAAAGTGCGGACTATCTAAAGCCTCCAAGTGGTACAAAAACCTTCAGTCAAAACATAAAAACATTGATAATAATAATTTAGTAATAATAATAAGAATTGAATAATAATAACCCTAACCCGATTAAATGATTTAATAAAAATTTAGCTTATGAATGACTTATATTTCATGTTGACAAGATATGAGTGTTTTTTGTCAATGCCCCCATTGCAACCTGTTCATCCCTTTTATTTTATTGTTATCTATATTATACTTTATTTTATTGTATTTTATGTTTTGTAATGCAACATCCACTGCAGCCTTGTCATCCATTACTTTTATTTTAAGTAAGTTAAAGGGGTGCATTGCAAGTGACGCCTGGCATTGGCGCCATCCAGTGGGCATAATTAAAACTGCAAGTCATTGTTTGACACGATAAAGCGCATTGTTGTCTATGGCTTCTCCAAGCATTGTTTCGCAGGTCACATCAAATGATGTGGCGGGCCACAAGTGGCTTAGAAAGTCCTCCGAAGTAGGTCAAGTGCAATGTTCTCCCTAAGCTGAGCGCATGCACAATTGCGCACTGCCCAGAACTCCTATGCGCACAAGAAAATATATCTAGTCCATAAAGATCAGAGCTTGAAAGTGCAAAATCAATTCACTAACAAATTCGACCAAAAATTCCAGTGCATGCAGGTAAAATCAATGCATGTTCCCTCTGCTGTGTGTTTAGAACATGGGTGGGCAAACCTTTTGTTTGGAGGGCTGCAACGGGTTTAAAGAATTGGCAGAAGTGCCATGCCAGGAGGGAAAAATAAATTGATTAGATTTTTTTTGTATCTGTTAAAACAATCTGATACAGTGAAACCTCGGTTTTCGAACGCCTCTTAGTTCGAACAAATTGGAGTCCGACCAAAAATTTCGAGAATTTCTTGCTTCGCTGTTCGGTCAAAAAATCGGAGTTCGAACGCCGGTAATGTGTGAGTGTGTACGCTAGGGTGCGATGCTGAGCGGCGTACGGGTGTTTTAGCCCCTTATTATGCCTCCGGAGAAAGTCAGTGCAAGCAGCAAAGTTGCTACAGGTGAAAAAAGAAAAGTAGTGCGTACAACTATTGCTGATCTTGCCTGCGCCTTCTGCTGACCACCGCAAAGGTAAGAAATCCTATTCATAATTATTTTCTTTATGCTTTTTTTTTATTTTTACACGTTCATTTTAGCGTAATCTTTCGTACAGATTACGATAACGCAAACGTACGATTAGCCTGGGTTAGCTTTATGTTAAACATTCAAGGTAAACATTCAGAGTGTTGGAACGGAGCCCAACATTGAGGTTGTTGGCACGGAGCCCCCTTTCCAATGAACCGCTCACAAATTGTTGAGGAGACCCGGGTGCTAAATGACTTGTAAACGAGCTGATTATTTTATTTTTACACGTTCATGTTAGCGCAATCTTTCGTACGGAAGATTACAATAACACGAACATACGATTAGCCTGGGTTAGCTTTAAGTTTACGTTAAACATTCAAGGTAAACATTCTGGGTGTTGGAACGGATTAAAACGATTTACATTATTTTTAATGCGAAAAATGATTTCGGTGATCGAACAAATCGGTTTTTGAACAGGGTTCTGGAACGGATTATGGTAGAGAACCGAGGTTCCACTGTGCCTCAGCAATACCTGTGCAAAAAAGATAATGCAGACCTATCCAATTTTTTTATCTTGTCGTTGTCATTACGAAAAGGGAGCTCTCTTCTGCACGAAAGATTACGCTAAAATGAACGTGTAAAAATTTTAAAAAAAGGATAAAGAAAATAATTATGAATAGGATTTCTTACCTTTGCGGTGGTCAACAGAGGGCGCAGGCAAGATCAGCAATAGTCGTACGCACTACTTTTCTTTTTTCACCTGTAGCAACTTTGCTGCTTGCACTGACTTTCTTCGGAGGCATAATAAGGGGCTAAAACACCCGTACGCCGCTCAGCATCGCACCCTAGCGTACACACTCACGCATTACCAGCGTTCCAACTCCGATTTTTTGACCGAACAGCGGAGCAAGAATTTCTCGAAATTTTTGGTCGGACTCCAAATTGTCCGAACTGAGAGGCGTTCGAAAACCGAGGTTCTAATGTATCAAATTGTATTAACATATACAAAAAAAATCGAATCCATTTATTTTTCCCTCCTGGCATGGCACTTCTGCCAATTCTTTTCACCCGTTGCAGCCCTCCAACAAAAGGTTTGCCCAACCATGTTCTAAACACATTTCTAAATGTCCCTTCTGAACCTTAAACGGAAATTTACTGGAGATTGTCCAGGCTCTTTGGAACCCTAATTAAAACAGACTGCCTGTTTATTACTTATTAACAAAGCCCACGTCCTCTTCATGAAAACATAAAGATAAGCTTCGGAGAAACTATCTGTCACTCTTTCCTTTATTTATTTTAGTCAGTCGAAGTAGTCCTCTATATCCACGTTGGGGTTGAGAAGATCCTCCCCGTACGGTGTCAGATCCATCCGGTTCAAGATCAAGTTCTCAAAGGTCTCCTCTAATTCGGTTTCCCCAATTAGCACGGCTCCAACCATCCTGCCGCCTTGAAGAACCACCTAAAAGCAAAAAAATAAACATATGAAATAAACTCTCAGGATTAACTTTACAGCTTGAAATAAGATATATTTGGACCCCTCTTTAGAGCATTTTTGCTACTGTATGACATCAGCGACAGATTATTTTGCGTGCCAAAACCATATATGAAATTCAAACTTCACTGTGTTTGTGAGTATGTGTCTGAGATGCCTGTCTGCTATAGGTCCAAATCATATAAAATGCTTCTTGGTGCCACAACATAATGAGTATGTCGATATGCTTTGTACTGTATTCATTCACTATGGTTGGTGCTAAAGGGGGAAGCAAAACTTGATAACCAAAACAAGCATGTAATTATTAAAAAAAAATACAAAGAAGGCACATGAATCACTGCCTTCGCTAAGGAATATGGCAATAACCAGTTGATTGTCGGGACTATAACTAAAAATATGGAGGCGATTACAGCAAAAATCTTCTGAGAAAATTACAAGCCCTGCAAGTGGAAGTTTTTAAATCAGTCTCGTATTTAATCCACCATGCCATTATCCCTCACCCCCTTCTTTATCCACCTGCTACTCTGCTGTGCCAGCTCAAGTTACCTCACACCAAAAGTCCAGTAAATTTCATGTTTCCTTTACATCAGGGGTCTCAAACTTGCAGCCTGGGGTCCCAGAGGTCTTCTGGCAGCCGCTTGTTGACTGAGGAATGAGGAACAAAACCTAAGGGGAAGCAGCATTCATCCACTTTGGTCCTCACCAATGGAATAGTCTGACAGAGGACATCAGGTCTGCAGGGACCCTGGCAATTTTTAAGAAGAGGCTCACGACCCACTTTCCTAATATGCCTTTTAATTGATCATTTTTATTTTTGATCTGTTTAACTGCTAATCTTTTACTGTAAAATACTCTACTTTTATTTCATACTTAGTTTTTTTCTGTAGTTGTTCTTATGTATTTTTATCATCTATTTTTATATTTCAGTGTTTCCTCATATGGGGGTATCACATTGGTAGGGTGTGGTTCAGTGGCTGAAAATTCCGAGGCCTTTTGCTCCCTATCAGTGTGGATTGCCATCTTCATATTTTATCTCTATCACTACTTATTTTGTTTTTACTTTACTTTAAACGGGGTGGCACGGCAGTTGAGTGATAAGAGCATTCGCGGCACAGTTCTGAGGTCATTTGTTCAAATTCAGCTACCAGCCTTCCTCTGCAGAGTTTGCATGTTCTCCCCGTGCTTGTGCACGTTTCCTGCACGAACTCCGGTTCCCTTCCACATTCCAAAAACTTGCATGTCAGGTTATTTAGCCGGTCAAAATTGTTCCAGGTGTGAAAGAGCGAGTTAGTTGTCTCAGTGTATCCTGCGACTGGCAGGCATCCAATTCAAGGTGTACTCCTGCCCAATTCCCGAAGATAGCTGGGATGTGCTCCAGCAGCCCCGCGACCCTACTGAGGATAAGCGGTGCAGATAATGATGGAGTGATTTTAACCATTGTTTGTGTATGTGTTTAAGGTGTTTTGGGTTGTTGGGGGAGAGCAGGGGGTTTTGCGGGATTTTAATGTTTTGTATGCTAAATGCTTTTTTGCCTCAAGAGTGATTTATTTTGCCACCCCCAGGATGATAGTTTAACATGAAAGCTAAAGGGACAGTGTGTATTATTTTCCAAATAGATGGCGTTGTATTCGGTTGTACCGAAAATTAGAACTAAAAGCACAACGAAAGAGGACAAATATAAAGACTCAAAGTGACAAAATTGGACCTTATTACTTTGAAAAAGAAGAGTATTGCGAGAATAAAAAGGAAAAGAAAAAAAATGAAAAAGAAAAAAGACAAGAAAAAAAACAGAAAAGTGAGTCAAAAAATGCAACTCAAGTTAAAAAGCTAAGAAAAATGAAAAAAAAAGATAATAGAGAGAAAATTGCATTCTTGTTTTGTCTCTTTCCTCTTTAATTCCTTTATTTTTCTCAATTTTCATTTGTTTTGCCTTCGCCCCCTACTTTTGATTTTGTTCCAGCTTTAACTTATTTGACTGTTTTTCTTATTTACTCTTCCCCATATCTTGATCTTGATTTTTACATCTAGTGAACAAACATGAAACTGTCCCTTTAAGCACAGCGGAATGTTTTTATCAGTGCTGATTTTGCAGAAACCCCATTAGGCCCTCCCTCACCTGGATCTCAACTCAACTGATTTTGAGACCCCTACCTGTGTATTCATTTATAATCATTTATATTCATTTATCTTACCCTCAACATTCCGATGGCCCACGGGTTAGCCAGTGGTCTTTTAATAAACAAATACGTGTTTGTACGATGAGACCGGTCACTGAAATACGTCATGCCACATATCATTGGAAAGCTAAAACTTTTGAAATTTCAGAAATGACCATTTCAAAATATACAACGAAGCAACACGATCAGTCTGAAACAAGATACCCAAAAACTATAAAGCCGAAGTAACTCACCATTACGTTCCTTGGCCGTCTTCAAATTATTTGAATGTCTGCTAAAATGGCTTGGTAACATAAAGGGCATCACATAGAATACAACTGTGTAAAATATTTACTCCAAAACACACAAAATTGCAGACAGATAAATAAAAATCCGCCTGCTAACATTTCTGCTACGATGGATGTTGCTTTTTGATATTTGTTGGTTTCGCTCCAAAACTCCCTTTGAAAACAAACTCAAATTGATGTTCGATATGGTAGTGAACCCTCCCATTTCAATTGACACCTTTCTCGGCCATTAGAAGGTATTAAATTTAGCATATAATTTGCTTTGGGTACTTCTTAAACTGGAATTTTAGGTGAAGGGTACATAAACATCAAGGGGGCTAAAAATATACTAATTTATTACTCATATTTATTATTTTGTTATTTAAATGAATTACCTAACAATTACCATAAGTTTCTATCCTCCACTGTACAGCAATTTTATTTAGTCATTCCCACCTCAGATTGGAATCATGTCGTACCCTGGGGGGTCTACTGTGTACAAAATGAGTCAATCCGATTTAGGTTGGCAGAAAATTCCAATTGTGTGAAAAAAATTCACCTTGACATACTCCTGGCCTTTGGTGTAGCGCAGCAGCAGCTCATAGTCCGATCCAAGATCCTGCGCATTGAACTTTCCCAGTAAAACCACCTACAAAAAAAAGATCATTTTATTAATCGATTGGGTGAACAGAAAAATCTGTGACATTGAAGAGTACTAGAGTTGATGACTAACCGGACAGCAGAGGTTGAAAACTATTCGAACCTAGCTGCTTATACCTTATTTATTGGTATACACGAAACAAAAACGGAATAAGAAAAAATAAATCAGGAAACTTTTTAATTTCAATGCGGCCTGGTGCCAAACAACACACAGACCGGGTACCAATCCACAGCCTGTGTACCATCACATACTTTTTAATGTTATTTTTGGGAAGGGGCGAATTTGTTTTTTTTTTCACTAATTTATTTCGCCAGACATTCTGACGTTACCTATATTTCATGTTGATGATGTCTGTGTATTGTCTGTACAGCCCTTTAAGTCTTCTTGTGATTAAGGGCTATACAAATAAACATGACTGAACTAGACTTGACATAGTGCTTAGACTAGGAATGTAATCCCTTAAGGTTGCCTAAAATCCCAATCTAAGACATACCAAGATTAATAAAATGCGGTTCTCTAACCATTTGCAGAATATGGACAATGCTGTTCTCTTTTGAAAGGTAACACTCTTGTGTCAAACTGAAATTGTCATGAAACGAATCGGGTGGCAGGAAGGAGGAACTCATTTGCGTAGACGTCCTCACACTTTAACTGAACAAAAACAAAACAAAACGGGTCAAACACAAGCAAAACTACAAACTAGGCATGTCCAGAATTAAACAGAACTTGCAGGAGTTTCTCAAAATGTTACACTGATGTGCAACAAAATCCAACAAGCACAACAAGTATAACCAAGCATAAACACGTTTTCAAAAACGATCTGGCAAAGTGCAGTTTAAAAGAGCCAGTTTAAGTACCCACAGGAGTAATCAGAAAATGCGAGTCAGCCGGTGTCAAGGGGCGGTACCAGCTGGGCGCCATGGCAACTGTCCAGAACCTGACAGAACCCCCCCTTCAAGGGACAGCCCTTGAGGTCCCAAAAACAGCCAAATACCTCGCCCCCCAAAATTGTTCGACGCTCCCGAAGAGGGCAACCCCACTCCTTCCCCCCAAAACGCAGGAACGGGGAGAGGCAGGGGCGGCAGGCGGACGAATCGAAGCGGCGAGCAGACGAGTCGGACTCAGACGGGTTGGGCGTTGCAGGAGAGTCGAACGGGCGAGTCGAAGAGTCGGAATGGCAGGCAGATGAATTGGAGTGGCGAGGAGACGAGTCCGACCGGCGGGTTGAAGAATCAGACCGGCGGACGGGTGAATCAGGCAAGCAGGCGGGAATCACAGACAGATCGGGGATTGCAGGAGAGTCGAACGGGCGAGTCGAAGAGTCGGAATGGCAGGCAGACGAATCGGATTGGCGAGCAGACAAATCAGACATGCGGACAGGTGAATCAGGCAGGCGGACAGGTCGACAAACAGGCATGGCATGCGGACATCGGGACAGGCGGACGTCGAGACAGGCGGAAGGACGAACCTCGAGACCGGTGGGAAGGCAGACGGACGGGCGGACGTCAAGACAGGCGGAAGGACGGAACAAGAGACCGGTGGGAAGGCAGGCGGACGGACGGACGGACGGACGTAGAGACAGGATGGCGTTGAGGTTGACGGGGACCTCAGACAGCTCGGCGCCAAGTCTTTCCGGAAACCCCATTCGAGGCGCAGCAATTGCCACGACGGGCGGGGCCGTGGTTGGAGTGGGCAGGAAAGGTGACGACGCTGCCGGAGAAGGAGCCCCGGGAGGCGGGGCCGTTGCCGATGGGAGCTCATTCAGCTGACGCGACATGAACTCAGTCCGCTAAGCTAATTGCTCTATCTGGCGTTGTATGCTCTGTTGAGCTTGCTCGACCTGCAGCTGAAGGGCGGCGACCTCACTGGGCGATCGCCAAACAGCGCCCTTCCGTCTGATCCAACTGCTGGAGAGCGTAGGGAGTCTCCAGCTTTCCCCAATTTGTGTTGGGATTGTTCACTGAGTTCGCATCATTTGGCCAGATCGTTCAGTCTTGAAACAACTGTGTATTTTATTTTGGCTAATTTGTTTTTGACATTCTAAAAGAGTTCTAAAGTTTTGACTTTTTTTTCCGCATCATATCACTTTGAGCACCTTTGCGGGTAAAAATGGTGCGTAAAAATCACAAGTGGCGTTACGCATGTTTATTTTAGCTCTAATTTGAATACATTCCGTATATCTGCCATTTTGTTCCTTTCTTTAGAATTTAATCTGCAAAACCAATGTGTTAATCATCACTTGATCCGGTTACGACTGACAAAAGATATTTTAAGATCAAGTAGGTGATGTCTCTTTTATCAATACTTAGGCGACAGTAGCTCAGGAGGTAAAGCGCTTGTCTTGAGGTCGCAGGTCCGATTTCCGGCTCGTCCTGTTATATGTCGATGTCTCCTTGGGCAAGACAATGAATCCGTAATGCCCCTGATAAGCAGGTAGTTGCTTTGCATGGTTGACGCTGCTATCAGTATGTGAGTGTGTGTGAAAGAGTAAGTGTAAAGCACATTGTGAAGTGCTTTGGGAGGACTTAATTGACTTGAAAAGTGCTATATAAATGCAGACCAATTACATTTACGCTAATGTGGGCTGTGGACTGTAAAAAAAACCCTGCAATTGGCCGAGGGTGGTGTCAATATAAAGGTGTAGCGAATATGGGTGGTAAATAAATTGAACAATTGAATTCAAGAGCCGAGTTTGAATGGATGAAAAACCTTGTTCAGTCATTCTGAAGGTTGGCTACAAACACTTGAATTATTTTTACCGTTTTGATAGTTCAATATACTTTAATCAAGACACACGCACTCTTGGATTCATGGACTTTTTTATACTAATCATCTACTGAAGAAGTTTGAATAGAACACAAAACAATAAAAAGAAAATGGAAAAAAAAAACGAGAAGTTGAGAACTTATTGGTACCATTTGAATAGACAGCAACATTGGCTTGATGATTATGCTATTATATTTTGATAAAGTTCCCCCTTTGACGTCACACCAATACCAATACCTAGAAACAACGAGATGTTCTGTAAGGCTCTGCTTTGATGAAGATGACGGCCCAGTCTTTATGTCCTTGGCTGTAGAGCAATGAGGAAATCCTGGTAGGCTCGAGAGCCGGATAGAACGATGACCACAGGATGCAGATTGTTAAAGGAGAGGTTGAATGACGTTAACTGCTGGTGGCTTGAGGCTTCTCTGAGGTCGCTGGCTTTGTACCACTGGTTTGGCCGCTGGCTTAATCAAGTTTGGCTGCTAACTTGGCAAGGCTCTCTGGCTGCCCGTTGAGCTAAGACTTGGTCAGGACCAGCCAGGGCGGCCTTGGTCCAGTTCCTCCTGTTAGGACAGTCCTTCTTGCTTCTTGCTGGCCAAAATTTAGACTCGCCTTGCGAGGTCAGACGTGTACCAGCTCTCGGTTCCGGTCTCCTAGGAGGGGCGGATCCCCTGTGGTGGAGTGGTCATGGCAACCTTTGATGCACAAATGCAAGATAACGTTCCCTCCCCAACCTCATATTTCACCAGTATCAGTCAGATAACATATCTATGTGAATTACTTAAAACAAAGTATTCACCTCACATGCTTTGACATTGCAAAACCGAATTCTGACCAAACGTTGAATACTCGACAAAGGTCAGAGGCAAACAGCCATATTGGAAATAAGTCATGAGTCTGTTCATTTGTAAATTAAATGTATGTGGCAAAACAAAGAATGACCGATGATGCAGAAATGCTTTTAGGTGTTTTTTTTTCATCTGTCGGCGTTTTGGAATTAATATTTTACACGGTTGCATTCACTGGATAGTCCTGGATGTAACAACTCCTCCTTTGCAAAGAATGAACTCATTTGCATTTTAAAGCAGGTATAGTAGAACGTATTCATCTTTTCTAAATAGCACTGGGGGCGTCGTTGCTGTCATGCACTTTCCGGACATTTTAAACATCTTACCTAGTGTTTACTTTTATGTGTACAGTAATGCTAATTGTGATTCACCCTGGTCAATCCTGGAAGGGGGACTACCACATGTGAGGTCCTTTCTTAAGGTTTCTCTTTTTTCCTCACGCTGAGGTTTTTGAATTGTTCCTTGCCCGCATGCTGGTTTTCCCAAGAAGTAAATGACCAGCAAAACCAAAGCAACGCAATCGTATATATGCAACCCCATAAAAGATCTTTAACATAGACACACTACTACTAAAATAAATTCGGAATAGTCATCATCAATCATTCAATCATACATCTTGAATCCCAAGAGTTTAAGCTTTCCAATGATATATGGCATGACAGTGAGTGGAGATATTGTGAAATCACGTCTTTGTTTAACAGTCCGACATTAAGGGGTTAAGACTCCATTTTTCAATGTCACATACCTTGTAGTTAAAAAATGTTGTAATGTGGGAGAAGAGCTCGAAGCAGAAATCCAGCTCAATCGTTTGGGACAGGACACATGCGGCCATGCAGCGCCCGGCGTGCCATCCCATTTGACGAGCTTGCGTCCACAGACGCATCTGCAGGCAAAACGAAATAAGTGAATATTTGCGCATATTTTTAGAAGTGTGATTTTGGCTTCCCTGTTGCCAAAGCGGGCTGTGTTCCCAGCATGCCGTGCAAACATCTCCGGCGGCGTAGACGTCCAGCGCCGAAGTCCTCATGTGGTCGTCCACTCGTAGGCCACCATCTTCAGTCACAGCCAACTTAAAAATAATATATGTGTCTATTGTTGTATGCAAATATTTAACATCTGGGGATTTCTTTGAACTGTTTAATGGCTTTATAAATGTCTTTATATTTAGTCAGATTAAGACTATTTGTTAAGCAAATTTCCTTTGGGCGAAGAGAATTATTTCCTAAAAAGAGCATCGGATTTGACTCTCATACAAACAAATCATACAACCCACGCAAGTTGCTAATGCTAACTGTCAACTATTCTAGCCATATTACCCTTATGTTTGCACTTCATTTAGGTGCAAATTAATAATTGTGTGCTTTACTTAAATTGAGGATGCTAAGGGTTCTTTACTGACATCTAGTGGCCTATAAAATTAAAAAAAGAGAAACAAAAGGCATGTCCAAAATCCGGCCAGGGGGCCAGTTATTGCCCTTGATCATTGGCCTGTGGCCTCTGTCATAACAGTAATAATATGCTCACAACCAGTAATGTTGACCGCAGTATAAAATAAACTAAAAAGAAAATCCCTGGCTAAATAATTGGGCCTCACACATTTTCAGCTTTTGATCATTGCAGCGGTTACAATCCCAAAAAATCCGTGAGAGGTAAAATCGGTGAAATAATCTTTTTTTTTTTTTCTCAAAATTATTGTACAATAAAAAAACACTTTACAGGCTCAAGCATTTGCTTAACAAATACAAGTACCATATATACCCTTTTCTAAAATGTGTTTTTTTTTTAAATAACTAATTAACTGTCAAATAATAAACAGGCAGACGGAAAATTAACTCATTATAGTGAAGGATTACTGTATAGAGAAATAAACGCTACTGTAATCACTCTTTAATAATGGGAAACAGAACCCCCGCACGGTTGGTGAAAACCCATGAAATAAGCTTACCCCTATTTTTAATGTTTGCTCAACCAAAGATAATGGTTCACAGCTGCAATGATGCTTCATTTCAAACGAAAAGAACAAAAAAAAAACAACCACAACACAATTTTGCTCTCTCTGTCCCTGCTCTCAGCAACAGTCAACAGGGGATAATGGATCAAAGCCAAAACAGTGCAGTTCGTTTTAGGCAGGCCACAATTACATGCTTCAGCGGTCTGATCTAAAATAAAAAAAGCTTTCCACCAGTCTCTGCTATCGTCAATAGTCAACCGGGGATAACAATGTCACCAAAACTGCCACATCATGTATCCATCCATCGATTATCTGCACAGCTTATCCTTAGTTGGGTCGCGGGGCTGCTGGAGCCCATCTCAGCTGTCTTCGGGCAGTGGGCAGGGGACACCCTGAACTGGTTGCCAGCCAGTCGCAGGACCTACATCACGTGATCACTGCTAAAATCGGGGTCCGCCATTAGAAATGTCCGCTGTCATAACACCATCACACACTGCCTTCCTGGTGCCACTATCTCAATGAAAACTCCCAGGACTTTTATGTCATCTTCCATCCACCGTCTATGCATGTTATTTTTAATGACACATTCCGTGAACAATCAGAAGTGACCAAGCTTGATTTTATCAAACTTTTTCAGTTCTTACACATCTGCGGCAAACTGTTTTTATCTCCGGACCCCCACCGTCCTTCGTGGCATTTTAGCAGACTCCTCAGCCAGAGCACTTGGCTGCGTTTTACCTGCCCAATGTATGAAAGGGGTTTTATTGATAATTTCAACATAATCTTACTGTCAGAAAATCTAAACCTCCGTGGAGAAACAGTGCTATCAAAATAGACAATGCAGGATTGCTGAAAGAAGGTGGAAAAAATTGGGATCACACAGGGAAATATACTTTCAACAAATCAAAACCTAAAAAAAACACTTTAACAGGCTAAAATAGCATACTTATCGAATCTTATTTATGAAAATAAAAATAACCCCAAATTTCTTTTCTCCACCAAACTTTTAACTAAAGCTGATTTTAAAAAAATCCCACTGGAGCCGACAAATGATCTTTTCTGAGGACTTTGCAAACCACTTCAGAGGTAAAATGACTAAAATCAGGTCCAGCCTTCGAGCCCATCAGAAAGAAAGATCTACAATGGTCAAGTCAAGTCATGTTTATTTGTATAGCCCTTTTCACAAGGAATCTCAAAGGGCTGCACAATTGATTTTACTTGAGGAAACACTGGAAAGTTTTGCCTTGGTTGATGCAAGGACTGAAGGAGTTTTCTCCCAAGTCAACCCAACAACCTTTTGGGCATTTTATGGATTCTTTGATGAACAGATTTTAAATATAGTCAACCGCTCTCTTTAGACTGGCACTTTCCCTGACACCTCTAAAATGGCGATGGTGAGGCTCAATCTGAAGAAGACACATTTAAATTCAAGCCGTTTTAATAACTATCATCCACTGTCCGAGTTACCGTTTTTAAGCAAAGTTTAAGAATAATTTGTTTTTATTCAGCTGATTTCCTCTTTTTTTTTTTTTTTTTGAAGAAAACAGTATTTTAGAGAAATTCAGTATGGTTTTAGGAGCCACCACAGTGGAGACTGCCTTTTTAAAAACTTTAAATTATATCAAGTATAATATGAATTTCAATAAGCAGAGATCTGGTGCAACTGGATCTTTGTGCTGTCTTCGACACAGTAGATCACCACATTTTATGAAACAGATTAGGAAACCTGGTGGGCATCTCTGGTACTGTTTTAAACTGGTTTTGTTCTGATCTTGCAGACCGACATTTCTACGTATGTATGGACGCATGTTCCTCCGGGGCCCATAAAATTACATGCGGGAATCCCCAAGGTTAATTTTAGGACCAGTACTTTTTAATCTAGCCCCTGTGGTGAGGGGGCCCCCTCCTCATGAGAGGTAAAAGAATTCTCCCACCGTGGTCCGCTGCATGTCGTAAAAGGCGACAAAAGTTGAGGGAGCGAGGGGACTGGGGATCCTCTCCTCTCTATCTCTACTCCCTAAGAGACAGCAAGGCAAAGAAAGGGGGGCGGGAGACCAAAAGGTCTCGCAAACCCTAGTTATAGGATCACTAAATGTGAGAGGATGTGGAAGTAAAGCGACTGAGTGGAATAAAGAGGTGATCGGAAGGATGATGACTGACAGGAAGGTTGATGTGTTAGCCTTGAGTGGAATGGATGAATCTATGTGATCTAATGAATCTAATCAATATGGCGGCGCCCCTGTTCGGCTGCGGCTACATCGGCTCGCTACAGTTTTTTACACTTTGGCCATAAGACCCAGTCTTCGACTCAGTTTTGACAGCACACAAAGTCGGCTCGAACTGCAGATTAATATACGATCGCAGTTTTTTTTGATGGATATGCGATCATCCAGACATCAAGCGCGGAGTTTTAATGTGAACAGCAGAGCATGTGTAAGAGTAGGGAGTGAGGCAAGTGAGTGGAACCCTGTGTTGACTGGTGTGAGGCAGGGGTGTGTGATGTCACCATGGCTGTTTAATGTGTATATGGATGGCCTGGTGAGAGAGGTGAATGCAAGAGTATTTGGCAGAGGTGTAGAGATGATGGAAAACAGTGGAAAAGTGTGGCAGGTAAGTCGGTTGTTGTTTGCAGTTGACTCAGCGCTTGTGGCTGATTCTGAGGAAACATTGAGAAGGTTAGTAATGGAGTTTGGAAGAGTATGTGATAGGCGTAAGTTATGTGTGAATGTTAGGAAGAGTAAGGTGATAAAGTGTTCATGTGATGGAGTGGGCATGGCGTTAGAAATAAGGTTGAATGAACAGGTGCTGGAAGAAGTTGAAAGCTTTAGGTACTTGGGTTGTGATATGGCTGCAGTTGGTGAAATGGAGTGCGAGGTATTGCACAGAGTGAATCAAGAGAGCAAGGTTTTGGGTGCTCAGAGGAGAGTGATGAGCAACATGAGTATGAGTATGGATGTTAAGAGGGGACTGTACGAGAGTGTGATTGTGCCGACTGTGTTGTATGGTGCAGAGATTTGGAGCCTGAACACAGATTTAAGAAGGAAATTAAATGTTTTTGAGATGAAGTGTTTGAGGAGTATGTTTGGAGTGACAAGATTGGATAGATTGAGGAATGAAATTGTGAGAGACAGAACTGGAGTAGTCGTGGAACTGAGCAAGCTTGTGGATAAGAGGGTACTCGGTTGGTTTGGACACATGAAGAGGATGGATGAGGAGCAAATGTTGAAGAGGATCTGCAGAGCAGAAGTCAATGGAACGAGACCAAGAGGAAGGTCGCGATTGACGTGGATGGATAGTGTTATGAGTGCACTGCGGGAAAGAGGTCTGAATCTAGTGGAAGCTAGAGGTACTGTTGGTGACAGGAATGAGTAGAGAGGGGTTGTAAAGGATAGTGAGATATTGGGCGCGTTTTAAGTGATGGACAGGGCACCTGTATCATGCGGCAAGGGTAAACCAATGAAAGCTATCGGGCCCTGCTGTTTAACAAAGGAGTGTGTTGTGTCACCCTGACCCCAGTGACATGGCCGCTTTCTTGTGTCTCGTTTCATCTGGAGGGACGAAAGCATGACCAACTTGGGTGCCGAGGTGCCTAACTTGTTTGGGTGTTTGGGCATTTGGGTTGGCCATGGCCAAAAAATGTTTGTGTGTGTTTTTGCTATTTTTTTCCTTCTTATTTTCTTTGTTATTGTATGTGTTTGTCTTGCTGTTGGTCACCCCTCTTGAGGGATATGACCAAGATAGATAGATTAGATAGATTAGATAGATTAGATAGATAGACAGACAGACATTTTAATCTGTATATGCTTCCCTGTGGGGATGTCATCAGAAGACACGGAGCCAACTTCCATTTTAACGCTGATAGCACCCAGCTCTACATTGCCGTGTCCCCTGATGAAACAAGTCCTATAGATACCCTTTTAGATACCCCGAAAGAGTATTGCTAGCTTGCAGCTATTGCAAATCTCAGCAGCACTAGTGCTTACTGGGACTGGGGGGAGGGATCACATTGCACCAGTTTTAAAATCACTGCATTAGATCCGTGTGCGTTTCAGGATCAATTTAAAGGAGCTTTATCTTGTTTTTATTTGTTTTTAAATGTATTAATGGGTTTGGGCCATCCTATTTGTTTTATTTGCGGTCCCCGAGGTCCTCTGGCAGCAGCTTGTTGATTGTTACCAGGGTGAGGACCAAAACCTACAGTGAAGCAGCATTCAGACACTTTGGTCCTCATCTATGGAACAGTCTACCGGAGGACATCACAGATCTGCAGACCGTTGATATTTTTAAGAGGAGGCTCAAGACCCACTTTTTCTATTTTTATATTTCAGTGTGTCCTGTAAGGTGTGGTTCAAAGGTTGAAAATCTAGAAGCCATCGGCTGCCATCCCTATCAGAGTGCATAAGCCTCCCTCAGGTCCCTTTCCTCAAATGGGTAGTCTGTGCCTTGCCATAATCATATTTTATCTCTATCACTACTTATTTTGTCCGTATTGTATTTTAACCATTGTGTGTGCATGTGTATGAGTTGTTTTGGTTTGTCGGTGGGAAGGGGGAAAAGGGGGATTTTACCATCTTGTTGTATGTTAAATATTTTTATACAGCACTCTGAGTGGCAATTTTTGACGGATAAGTGCTTCACAAATATATTTGATTTGATAATGGATTGTGGCCACAAGTGTGCATTTACATTTAGGCATGCCAGAACAGCACAACACAAATGCCTTTTGCCAGTTCTTGCCTGCAATCTGGGATTGGGGATAATGGATCATGGCATCACAAGTGCAGTTCATTATAGGCGGCAATGTTGTTACAGGAAAAAAAGACGCAAAGCCCAACAAAAATGTCATCACTTGCAGTAATATGCGATCACCGATAATGGATGGTTTTGGTCTCTTTTGTCCCAAACTGAAATAATCACTGCTACTAGCATTGAGAGATCCCAGTTGGATGACACATAAATTCTCGCAGAATGTTTTTTCTCAATCTTACCTGGTACCTCGTAAAATTCAATCACAATCCGAAAAACTTAATAGTGTATTTTACACATTTTTCTAAGGGTACGTTTAGTCGCTTCCAAAGTGACCATTTGAAGACGACTACATTATGAAACTAAAACAAATTTGTATTTTACTTTGGGCAATTTTTTTGCCATTGTTAAAGATTTGTAATTGTCTGACTTCTCTTTCCAGAAGTCAAACAAATGATTCTGCACACTTGCGTGTGATAATGATGAGAAAGAATGTATCTCGATTTGCAGTGCGCACGTTCGTTTTCGGCTCAGATTTGAATAAAATCTATCTATCTACCCTGGTCATATCCCTCGAAAGGGGTGACCGACAGCAAGACAAACACATGGAAAAAAACAAAAGTAATTCTTGGTTTAATCAAACAGGGCTGTATAGGCTAAATGGGGTTGTGGACAGTGATAAAAAACCTGCTATTGGCCAAGAGTGGTGTAAATCAAAAGGTCAGCGGCTTACTATTATATTGTGAATAGTTTTACGAGTTTGTTTATTTTAAAAGGGGAGTTTTGTTTCAAAAAGAACAATTTACAATAAGAAACGTCAAACGAAGCAGACATAACATATTTCAGCGACTGGTGACATCTTTAAACACGCATTTTCTTATCAACAGTCTGGCGTTAAGGGCATTCTCTTCAGTTCCAATGTATTTATATTTTCAGTGAATGCATTTATTGACGGTGCTAATCCAGAGTTCCTTCAATTGCAGAGAACATAATTTCTAACCTGAAAAATACATACTTTGTTGCCATTTAGAAACGGCTCTGTGTTGGGTGTGACCCCCGTAGCGCTTACAACAAAGTCGCAGCCAAACGTTTTGCCGCTTGTCAGCCGGACAAAAACAGGCCAATTTCCTTCAGGACCTGAGAAATAGAAAATCAGGAAAAGGCAATCAGGACATTTTAACTTTTGTCTGAACTTCATTTGTGTTTTGAATTTAACATAAGCTGAAAGGTCCCCGTTTCGAGACCGGGTAGAAACATTTGTTGGCCTGGAGAGGTATGGGTGCCACCAGGCTGTATTTGCACAATACACACCACAGGAAATGGTGCCCCTACGAACCTAGCAGTTAAGGGAACCCAGTGTAGTATGAATCAATGGTAGATGTTTTAACATGTGAACCGGGGCAGAGTATACATAAATATTTAGAGCAGGGGTGGTAAACGTTTTTATTGAGGTCCGCATTCGGTTAAAAAATATGGCACTAGGGGGGAAAAAATATATTTTTTAGTATCAAACATTATTTGATATTCCATTTTTTTAACCTTTAAACAGACCGAATAATCTTATCAGGTTTGAAACACTCAGAACTAAAGCAAAGTAGTACATAATTCCCTTTTAACACTACCAAATTTGATTACATGTTTTGAATACTCAAAAGCCAACACAGCTACCTTAAAAGTATTTTTCTTCCATTAAATTACATAAATCTCTCGATGAATAAGATAAATACTTAATAAAAAAATGTAGCAAGGAAAGAAAAATGTCGCCAGCTATTTGAATATTGAGGAAACTAGGGACAAGAGTGGAACCAAATCGACATTTTTTTATTTATAGTGTTTTTATTTTACAATTTTATACATACTAATATTTTATTTTAACATTTGGCGGGCCGGATTCAAACACCTGAGGGGACAGATTACAAAGTCTGTGGCCAGAAGACTGTAGTTTGCCTACCACTGATCCAGAGAATCTAGAGTTCTCACCGGTATCATGTCTCTGTGTTTGGGATTGGTTAGTGAATATCTCCTTAGAGGTGAAGATTGTTTCCACTTCACACTGATACTCCACCGTCACTTTGCGTGATGCCTGATCAGAAGTTCAAGACCATAAACGTCAATAAACTCTTTTTTCAGAAGAATTTTTGCAAAAAATCCTCACGCCATCTGCTCCTTTGAGAAGTAATCCTTGATGCCAGTCAGGACCGAGCGCGCTGCCAGAATCCATGGGACCACAGGTGCGCCCTCGCGTATGTCGATCTAGAAATTAGTGTGTAGAATCAGTTTACTTTTGGGGTTTTGATCCTTTATAGAATTTCAGTGTGCATTGTGTAGAGCAGGCGTCGGCAAGGGGTTAACCAGTGGCACACGAAAGCACATCAAAACAATAATGATTATTTTTTTAAAATGCACATTTTTACCTGAAATTTAGACATTTTCAGTTGCGCGCCAATCTACGGTAGCGCCCCTCCTCCTCTGCTTCGTGTGTGAGTGTATGTTTGCGCGGCGCCTCGCAGAGGAGAGCCCGTGTTTTAAACCAGCTAACGAAACAAATGAACGAATCATGACGCCTCCTCTAGCGAAAACATCTTGTTCTTTTCAGCCAGCGTGGACAGACAAATAGGGCTTTGTGCAAAAAATTACTATGCTGTTTGTACATTGTGACTGGTAGCTGTCCATATCACTTGTTTTTTGATTGTAGTTCATTGTTGATGAAGAATGGTTGATACTGGTTAATTCTTGTGGTAAAAAGTTGCAATCATTGAGGGCTACAGCCCTTTCCACTTGTCTTTCAGATTCTATTTTTAGTTGATTGATGAACAAGAACAGTGGAAGATAAATTGTTGAGTGATACGATTTCGATGTATATCAATGTTGTATATTTGGATTGGTGTAAAATTACATATCTGTTGGATATAAAACACACTGAAAAAACACACTGCCACACTGATTTACAGGGAAATTCAAAAGTGGCACTCCACACCAAAAAAATTGCTGACCCCTGGTGTAGAGGAACTAAACTGCCACAAATTTAATTCACCTAACTTTTTTTCCATCCACTGACTCTGTCTTGCTGTCGGTCACCCTCTCACGAGGGATATGACCAGGGTAGATAGATAGATAGACTCTGCCAACACCTCGATAGACCCACAATCCCCGTTGCCACCATTGGTATGCAATTGTGGTCAGAGATTACATTTATTGACTGTCAATTATCAATTATTGCACAGATATGGTAACGGATTTGTCAGGACCAGAACAGAAACAGGACCCAATTACGTTACGTTTCTCATAAGTTTTATCAAAGGAAAGAGGAAGGGCTGCGCCCACAATCCGGCGTTCACTAGGCGCGGGAAGCAAGTCGCTCTCGTACTCAGTTTATCATCCAAACAAGGAAGTGGATCTTCCGTAGCGAGCGATGGCGGTGTCAAAGACGGAAAAACAGGTCTATAGCCGGGACAGGAGAGCAAAAACGTGGTTGGGGTCGGAAGTGAGTCGTAAGACAGGAAAGGAGAGTAGTAGCCGGGACGGGAGCGTAGACGTGGTCAGGATCAAAAACAAGCCGGGGGACAGACGGGAGCAAAAAAAAGGTGGTAGTCAGTGTCGAAAAAGGCTTGCCTCGTGTTAACTGAGGTTCGCAGACGGATTGACAACAGGGGGGAGATAGGAGTACATTTAAATAGGGAAAGGGAGCCAATCAGAGTCCGAGGCAGTTGGCGCCAAAAGAGTGGGCACAGGTGATTTACATCGATAATCCTGACAGCATTTCTAAATTTGTCTACATATAAGGATTACAAGACACACATTCAAATACCCGGCCATTTAGGCCTTACAGTCTGGTAAAAAACAGTAAATAAAGGTTTAACTATCGTGGAACCTTTATAGCCTCAAAGTTGTGGCCCGTGGGTGAGGCCCCAGCCTTAATATGAAAGTCTCAAAGGACAATGTGTATTAAAAAGCGCCTCCTGGTGGGAAAATAGAATAAAAAACAAATACTGTTATAAAAAATAAGCAAAAATATATGAACTATGAAATAAACATCCATGTTTGAAAATACTCATAGGAAGAGTAATTTGCATTGATTTTACATAATATTAGCCTCACTTAGAGGATGACATAATTGTCAGCCATCTTGCTGATCAAGTCTCCCCAAAATAAAAAAAACGTTTTTTCCCCTTTTTCCTTCTCTTTGCCTGGCTTTTTCCTTCTATTTTATCTTTTACTTTGTCGTGTTTCCTTTCTTCCATCTTTTTTCCTTTTTGTCTTTTTTTATTTCCTTTTTTCCCTTTTTTGTTAATTGCAAAAGGTTTTGCTAAATTAAAGAAAAATGTAGTGGTTTGGTTACTTTAAGTCTTTGTAGTTAACTTTCTTTGTAGCACTTGTTTTAGGTTGCACGGCACAATTAACATCAAGCGGTCAAATAATACACACTGTCCCTTTTATGTAAGTGCAGTTTACGGATTAAAAACCAATGCAGCCCAACCTCACCCAGACCCCAACTCTGGCGGCCCCCAAGTCAATTGAGATTGAGACCCCTACTGTAATGGGACAAGAAAAGCAATTTGGTTTGGATTTTAGACCTGAGGTGAAGGTCTGTGCCTTGGCGGATGTGGGTTCCTTGGTGGTGTAGCGAGCTCTCTTACAGGTGGCAGCCCGCTCTGGTTTGTCACTGTTCAGTGACGTAATAAGGAATTGTGCCGCTCCTGCGTCAAAGAAAGTGTTCCCAATGGCGTCGTCTTTCACGGCCCAGATCACCTCACAGCCTTCAACCTCGTGACTAAAACGGACAGAATAACATAGTTCCCTGCATTTAACTACATGCAATTGTTCTCATTTACAGCTTTAGGCAGGCATGTCCAAAGTCCGGGGCCAGTTATGTCCTGTAATCAAATTCTTACTGGCCCGCTCTGGTAATATGAGTGGTTGCCTTTGATGGCAGATGAAAAAAATATCTAGCTATCTAATGACTTTTGTACCGTTTTGCTTCTTAACTTAAGTTTGTCAGCAACATCCATTCATTTATTTGCAGGTGGAAACATTTTACATCTAAACATTAGAGTTACGTCACTCTTACCGGTGGGATACAAAAACCGTTGTGCTAAGGTTCAGGGCGCAACCACTATTGCATTGGTGAACCACATTTAATCTACAACCCTTCTCCTCCTTTAAGTGTAAAGATATGAGGACACAAAACAGCACACATTTTCTCTTTCACACTGTGGTCAATTACTAAAGTATAGTCAAGTCAAGTCATGTTTATTTGCATAGCCGTTGATCACAAAGAAATTCAAAGGGCTGCACAGACCACAGATTATTGCAAACCACGGACAGGGCAAATAATACACAGATATTGTCAACTTAAAATATAAGGTATTCATATGCCATAGAATAAAAGTGTGTTTTCAGCTTAGATTTAAACATTTCCACTGATGTTGCAGATCGAATCTCAGGGGGAAGAGCATTCCACAGCACCAGGGCCCGAATGGAGAACGCTCTAAAACCTTCGGATCTCTTCTTGGCTCTTGGGATCACTAGTAGACCAGCATTTTCAGAGCGAAGCCTCCGGACCAGAACATAGGGGGAAATTATATCTGAAATACATGAGTCCATGCATAATTTATACATTACATTTTAAAAAGAAATGTTTACAACTACAACACTTGTCAACAAATGTCAGTCTATCTGGATAGTTGCGTCCTCTTTGATCTCCTTAGCTCTTGAGTAGTGTCTACAGAACTAGCAACAAAGGCAGGTGGAGCAGCCTGCTTAAACAGTCCATCAGGTGTCACATTCAGATTTTCTGAAAGTCCCTCATATGACATTTTAGCGTGGTCAGGTGTGACTGGCACAATGTCTTTAAAACTGCTCACAATGTCCTTTGGTGACAACTTCTTCCCTCTGTCATCATTGCGGACACGTAGGTGATCCTGGTGCCTTAGGACCTGCCGGCCATCAGATAAGTCCACCACAAAAGATACTGGACCTGGTGAACCTACGGCAAAGTTCTTAACGTACACACTGTCCCCTGGGAAAAAAAAGTCTTTCTGCAGCATGGCTTTTTGTTCATCTTGTGACTTGACCACTTTCGCCCTGAGGTCTGGGTGAAGAAGGTCCAGGGTAGATTTCGGTCTCCTTCACAGTAACATTACTGCTGGCGAAACTCTGGTAATTGTGTGCGGCGTCATCCTGATACAGGAAACGTGAAAGCTTGGTTTTCAAAGAGTGCCCTGACATTTTTTTCAGGCATCTTTCAGAGTTTTGACAGCTTTCTCTGCCAATACGTTTGAGGCGGAGTGGTAGGGCGCTGTGCAGACATGATTGGTCCAGTGCTTCTCCATAAAGTCTTAGAAAACGTTGTAAGGGAAATTATGTTCTAAACGTGCCTTTTACACTATATTGTATTTGATATATATATACACTTATACTCTTCTTATACCTGTATAGGTTTATTTTTCTATAGTTCTCAATACGTGTGGCTTTCAGACCTAAACGCCTTTAAGGTCAAGAGAATAAGTTTCCCAAGCCAAAGAGTTTGTCTCCAAAATAATTTGTCTCAAATTAAAAGCTCCACTGGTAAACTCACTATCTTTTATCAAACACACATAACTCCTTTCTGCTAACCCATCACATAAGGCTACAACTTGAAGGCCCCTGGAATTTTCTTAAGACTGTTTTCTATATCTATTATCAAACAATGAACTGCTGTGATGGAAGAGATCTGCAGGTTCGAGAACGTTCTCCATTCGGGCCCTGGTGCTGTGGAATGCTCTTCCCCCTGAGATTCGATCTGCAACCTCAGGGGAAATGTTTAAATCTAAGCTTAAAACACATTTCTATTCTATAGCATATGAATAACCTATATGTTATGTTGATAATGTGTATTATTTGCCCTCATGTAGGTTTTAGGTGAGGTGATGGTGTCATGATAGCCTGGAGTTTGCAATCGTCTTTGATCAGTGCAGCCCTTTGTGATTAAGGGCTATACAAATAAACATGACTTGACTTGACTATCACATGATTCATCAAGGGAATTTGTTAAAAAGGTACGGCCTTCAAGTATATTGCTAAGTTAGTTTGCCTCCAAATGGAAGGGTGTACACTCTTCTTTCCATGTGTAATGTTCGGTTAGAGTGCCCTTTTGTGGCCAGCAGTGTATATCACACCATGTAACCAAATGAATCTTCCAATCAGAATACTTTTACATGCACAAGGTTTATTCTAACCTCCAATCAGAATCCATGAAACTGTATAGGAAGGGCTCTCACGCTTCAGACTTTGGAATTCATTACATGCCAATCTAAGAGTGCTTTATCTTGTCTACAATGTGCTTGCTTTTCTTTAATAATTAACTTTGTAACTTAAACGTCTCTGACATTGTTTTGAACCTGACAACATCTCTCATAAATGCGGGCCCATTGTCCGTCACAATCATGTCTGGCAGTCTATGTGTTGCGAATATGCTTTGCAGTGTCTCTGTAGTAACTGAAGCAGTGATGCTTGACATGATGTGGGCCTCTAAACACTTAGAATGGACATCCACTAGCACCAAGAACATCCCACCCATAAATGATCCAGAAAAATACAGGTAGAGTCTGGATCATGGACCTTCGGCCACTGCCATGGGTGAAGATGCGCTGGTGCTGGCTGGTTACTTTGACATAGTGCCTTACGTTTTCTTCCAAGGCAGAGTCCATTCCTGGCCACCACAGGAATGACCTGGCATCACCAGCTCTCGACTTGGAGGTTGTACAATCCCTCTAGAGCCCCATAGGATGCAACCATCCAATACATTCAACTCCAGTTTCCGCTTGACATGTGGCTTGAATTTTTCCTCCTCCACCTTTGTAGGCCAACGTTGCAGCAACCATCTCTTTACTCGTGATAATACTGGGTCTCTCTCAGTCCACATTCTAATCTGTTTTGCTGTCACTGGAGCATTTGCTAATGTATTCATTATGGGGGCATGTCAGTGTGGCTTGGTGTGTCAGGGAGAGGCAGGCGGCAAAAAACATCAGAATTTGCGTTTTCACTCCCTGCCTTGTACTTAATCCGGTATTGGTATGCTGATAAGGTTAACGCCCAGCGTTGAATCCTTGCTGAAGCCATGGGAGGTATGCGCTTTAACTAACTGAAAAGACCCATTAGGGGCTTATCATCTGTAAAAATTGTAAATGGGCGACCAAACAAGTATTGGTGGAAGCGTTTCACAGGAAGAAAACATGGCGAGCCCATCTTTTTTCTAACTGTGAGGAACAATTTTCTGCTGCAGTGAGGGTGACCACCGCCCTCACGCCAAGAGGGGATGCGTCACAAGACAGGATAACTTTCTTGTCTGGGTCAAAGTGCACCATTAGTTTTGCTGAGTGTGACAGTCACTTTACATGCTGGAAAGCTTCCTTCTGACTCTGCTGCCGCTTCCATGAACTGTCTTTGTGTAGGAGCTCGTACAGTGGGGTGAGTACTGTAGAGTGTTCTGACAAGAACTTCTGGTAGTAGTTAACTAAGCCCAGAAACGACTAGAGCTCCGCCACATTCTTTGGATTTGGAGCTTCTTTTATCGCCCTCACTTTCTCTTCCACAGGTGACAGGCCCTGAGCTAAAAAAAACACAGTTGTGGCACTTCAGATGCAGTCATGAGTCTGCCATCCTCTTTAGATAGATAGATAGATACTTTATTCATCCCCTAAGGGAAATTCACACTTTAGAACGTGGTCAAGGTTCTGCAGGTACTCCTCTTCTGTTCTACCTGTGATCGAAATGTCATGAAGGTAGACTGCAACATGGGGAATGTCTCTGAGTAGATTGTTCAAGGTAGGCTGGAAAAAAGCTGGACTGGATGCAACACCAAACACCAGGTGGTTGTACTTGAATAAACCTTTGCTTGTGTTGATCGTGACGTATTGTTTTGACGCTTCATCCAATAATAGCTGCTGGTATGCATGACTCGTATCGAGCTTTGTGAGTGTTTTGCCCCCTGCTAGCATTGTAAAAAGGTCTTCCACCCAAGATAAGGGGTATGTGTCGAGCTGTGAGGCCTGATTTGTTGTCAATTTGTAGTCTCCACATGTGCGGAATTGACTATCTTCTTTGACCACCGGCACAATTGAAGTAGCCTGGTTGTAGGATTTAATCATTTCAATCACCCCTGTTTGCTCCAGCCTTTCCATTTCAGCCTCCACCTCGACGCAGATGGCGCGTTGCGGTCCACACACAATTTAATCGTTGTCCCGTTAAGGGTTCCAAGCTCCTCTTTAAAAACATCTGCATATTCAGCGAGAACGTCTTCTGCAATTGTGATGTTTTTAACTTCTCCCCAAATTCTTCCCCAATTTAGGTGAACCTATTTTAAGAGGTCCCGACCCAAGTTAGGCCCCTTGCCTTTTACTAATAGCAGTGTTGCTTTAGCTTTCTGTCACTTGTATTCAATATTTACATCTATTTCCCCAATAAGTGGAATGGATCCACCCATATACGTCTTTAGTCCCTTTTACTTTAGCAGACTTGTTGAGCACCACAACTTTTGAAAAGTGCGTTGACTGATGACTGAAACTGAGGCACCAGTGTCCACTTAAATCCTCAGTTTTTTACATTTACCAGGAATCCTGTAAAGATGGGTTCAACCCGGGTCGACCCATCACATTTAACATGTTGAATGAACACTGCTCCTTGGACTTTTCGCTTTGTAGGTGATAAGTTTTCAACTTCGGCTTAGATTTTCCCCATTCCTTCTTCTGGTTGTTTTTAATTCCCCTGCACTTTTTAGCAACGTGTCAGTTTTTCTGGCAATTATGACAAATGGCATCTTTAAAATCACAATCATTTGCAAAGAGGGTTCCCATACAAAGGCATCACTCCACAGACTTTAACGGCTTTCAACTCTTCTCTATGGATACCAGATGAACGGCTCTCTGCTGCACACCTCCGTTTGCATGTTTAATGTCGTTAGTGTTAATTGTAGCCGTTTCCATTGCTTGGGCGATTCAAATGCATTCTTGAGAATCAGTGTTTTCCCCAAACAACCAGCACCGAATCCTGTTGTCATTAATTCCACACACTTACCTGTACCACAGCATGACTTCAAGCACCGCACCAAACACACACTGGCTGTCTAAACTCAGCGACGAACACAGCCACCATCATTTCTGGCTCGTGTGAATGAGTGTGAAACTTAAAGCGTTGTACAATCACAGACGGTTTGGGGTTGTGGTGATTTTTCACCATGGTCACCAAGCTTCTGAAATCAATCTCTCCCGGTCTCCGCGGCGAGGCAAGATTGCATAAAAGTTAGTCTTCGTCCCGCACACACTGAGGAGAATCGATCGCTGCTTTCCCTCATCCGTGATGTTGTTTGCCAGGAAAAAGTGTTCCAATTTCTGCATGTACTCCACCCAGTCGCTGTCTTCCTTGACGAACTCGGTTAGCAATCCAACGGTCGCCATCGTTTCTCTCGTGCCAACTTCCTTCAAGAAACTGCACTAATGGCGTCAATCTTCGTCTCAACTTTCGATTTTACTTTTTATCCTCATTGCCAGTATGGTAATCTGAGTGGTTGCCTTTGATGGCAATAACGCACATGTACCATTTTGCCTGTTTACTTAAATTTGTCAGCAACATCCATTCATTCTTTTGCAGGAGGGAACTTCTTACATCTAAATATTACAGGTACGTCATTTTAAGATGTGGGATACAAGAATCCCGGGCGCAACCAATATTGCATAGGTTGCTATACCCGCTGCTGTAAAAAAAAAAGGGAAAAGTTGCGTGTGAGGGCTGCCGCTTTCAGGAGAAAGTGGAAATTGTAAGGGAAATTATAGTTTAAATGTGCCTTTTATACTTATATTTTTATATACTCTTATTCTCCTATACTTTTGTACTCTTATATCTTCATACGTTTAGGTTTTTATAGTATGCTCAATAAGTGTGTGGTTTTACAAATTTGAGTTGTGTTCAGAGGCACACATATTCAAGGTCAAAAGAGTAAGTTCCTGGTCAAGTCAAGTCATGTTTATTTGTATAGCCCTTAACCACAAAGAGTCTCAAAGGGCCGCACAGATCAAAAACTATTGCAAACTACAGACTATTATGACACCATCCCCTCATCCAAAACCTACATGAGGGCAAATAATACACATGTTTTCAACATAAAATATAGGTTATTCATGTTAAAGAATAGAAATGTGTTTTCAGCTTAGATTTAAACATTTCCACTGAGGTTGCAGAACGAATCTCAGGGGGAAGAGCATTCCACAGCACCAGGGTCCGAATGGAACGCTCTCGAACCTGCGGATCTCTTCTTGGCTCTTGGGATCACTAGTAGACCAGCGTTTTCAGAGCGAAGGCTCCGGACCGGAACATAGGGGGAAATTAAATCTGAAAGATATGAGGGAGCAAGTCCATGAATGATTTTGTATATACCAACAGAACCTTAAAATCACATCTTAAGCTAACAGTGAGCCAATGCAGGATAGCTAAAATTGGGGTAATGTGATCAAACTTTCTTGTCTTAGTTAAGCCTCGATGCAGCATTTTGTACCAGCTGAAGGGTCTTGATTTTGGACTTCGGGAGACCGGAGAGTAGTGCATTACAGTAATCGAGACAGGAGGTAACAAACGGATGAATTATAATCTCCACATCTGACTGAGACAGCATAGAGCGAATTTTAGCAATATTGCAAAGATGGGTAAAAGCTGTTCTATTAATAATCTTAAGGTGTGTTTGAAAGGACAAATCGGGGTCAAATATGACACCTAAATTTTTGACTGAGTCACTCTGTGTGATATTACATTTGTCAATGTTCAGAGAGGTTTTTGAGAACAAGTCACGGCATTTAGATTGACCAATAACTAGCATTTCGGTCTTTTCAGAGTTAAGGCGCAAGAGGTTGAGTGACATCCATTCTTTTATCTCAGTGAGGCAGGCCTCCAAATTTCCACAGTTTAGTGTGGCAGATTCCTCCATTGGAAGACATAGTTGAGTGTCATCTGTATGGCACTGAAAACTGATATTGTACTTGAAAATAATATCACCTAACGGAAGCATGGACATGCTGAAAAGAAGGTGGCCAAGTACTGAACCCTGCGGAATACCACAGGTCACACTAAAGGGCTCAGATGTCATTTCACCATATTTGACACAGTGGGTCTTATCTGAGAGGTAGGATCTGAACCATAAGAGGACGGTTCCTGAGAGACCAATCCATTTTTCCAACCGTTCTAGCAAGATATTATGGTCCACAATGTCAATGGCAGCACTAAGGTCCAGCAGCAGCATGAGTGATGAAGCGCCGGAGTCCATTGCCAGTAGAATCATTGGTTACCTTAATCAGGGCTGTCTCAGTAGACTGGTTAGGCCTGAAAATGATTGCATTGATTCAAAAGATTGTTTTTGGATATAAAATCATTCAGCTGCTGTGCCTCAACTTATTCAAGTACTTTAGAAATAACCGGTAGGTTTGAACAGGATCAAGGTTGGCCCGTTTCAGTTTATGTTTAATAACGGCGGACTTAAAAGCCGCTGGAACTACACCTGAGGAGAGTGATATGTTTATAATATTTTGAACTGAATGTCCAAGGACCCCAAAAAGACCATTAATCAGCCAACCCGGAAGCAGGCAAGTAGTCGGTTTGGACGTATTCACCACCTGTTTAAGATTATCGAGTGACAGATCACTAATGGGAGAAAATCCTTGGGCAGCCACCATGTCGTGCATCTATAGATTTCAGCCCTTGAATATGTGATGTATTAACGTTGTCTTTAGAAATTTCTTCCCGTACGCGTTGAATCTTCTTATTAAAGAAGACCATAAAGTCATGGGCTGAATGGGTAGAACTATCTGGGATAATCTGTTGCCTCGTTAGCGATGCTACAGTGTCGAAAAGGATTTGAGGGCTTTTCTTTTGTGCCGCAATAACTTTCGAAAAACAAGCTGATTTTGCAGAGGCAAGGGCTGCTTTATACTTTAACAAGCTGTCACACTAGGTGTGACGGACAACCTCAAGCTTGGTAGCGCGCCTTTTTCTTTCAAATTTCCTGCAGTCTTGTTTAAGCGATCTAGTTTCATCAGTAAACCAAGGCGTGCGTCTTTTAGGTCCTGATTTACCAACCTAGCTTTAAATTCATTCATGAGTGAGTCAATGGAGCCTTTATATAAGGGAAACGACGCAACTACTCCTGAAAGAAGATCAGAGAGCTCGGAAACTAAGCCAGTGCTTATATTCCTGCTAAATCCTTCAGTTTTTTTTAATACAACATTAAGCCAGCACCTCAAATGTAACTAAATAATTATCAGAAATAACGGTTGTATACAGTAACACCATCAAGTTTGAGTTTGAAACTCCTCGAGTCACAACTAAGTCTAGCGTGTTTCCATCTTTATGAGTCGGCAAATCAATCAATTTATTAAAACCAAATGTATCAATTAGAGACCGAAACGCAACAGTAAGTGATGTGTCTCTCATTAAAAAGCTAAAAGGTCAAAAAAGTTTCCTAGGTAACTCCTAGCCGTTAAAACGAACTTCCAGGTGCTTATCAAACAATTAACTACTGTGGTGTCCAAGACTCTATGTTAGCCTATCACATAAATAATTTTGCTTTTCTCACTCCCACATTCCAAAAACATGCATTTCAGGTGGATTGGCCGGTCTAAATTGTCCCTAGGTGTGAATGAGCGAGCGAGTGAGTTGTCTGTCCCCGTGTGCCCTGCGATTGGCTGGCAACCAGTTCAGGGTGTCCCCTGCCCACTGCCTGGAGATGGCTGGGATGGGCTCCAGCTCCCCCGCGACCCTAATGAGGATAAGCGGTACGGCTAATGAGATGAGATGAGACTCCTAGGAATCGCTTGACAAAGGAAGTCTGTGATCTGCTAGCTATGAATCTGGAAAAAGGGTAAGGCCTTTGATGTATATTGTTATGTTAGCTTTCCCCCTAGTGGAAGAGTGTACTCTCTTCTTTACATGTTTATTGTTAGGTTAAACTGCCCTCTAGCGGCCAGCAGTGTATATCACACCATGTGACAAAAGAAATCGTCCTATTAGAATGCCTCTTACGTGCAGGTGATTTATTTTATCCTACAATCAGATGTGTTGTTTCATTCTTGTATTTGCTAATAAATAAGCCTCCTGCCATCGGTGGAGCCTGATTCCTTCCTGATCCGATCCTGGAAGCAGGCGCGTACGATGGAAGGGATATCAAAACCTAATCTCAGACTCAGAGTGTGTTCTTTTCTTCATCCTAATATCAAGTTTTAACCTTGAGAGAAATTTGAGTATTTTCTCACTGACACAACTGCATCCGCCTAATTTGCTAAGATACTGTGTCTGTTTTCAAAGAATATACCGTACAATCCGGACTATAGAGCGCACCTGATTATAAGCCGCACGCACTACATTTTACGGGCATTATTTGTTTTGTCCTTACACAAGCCGCACCTGTATATAAGCCGCATGCGCCCACATTAAAACATGTAGAAAGTCAAAAGCTTATCCCAAATTTGACTAGGTGCCGCGATTGTAACTATAAATATAGTATATAATCCAAACACCACAATCGGCAACATGAACGGAAAATGATACCTGTAATTAGAATTTAATGCAGACCTTTAAAGTCCGGGTCCCGTTGAAAGTAATCCAATGAAAAAAATGTATATTTCCAAAGTTAAGGGTGGGAAAAATATATACCGGTATCCACTATTGTCCGCTGCAACAACAAACAGATTTAACTCAGCTTCACGCCACTTCCCGTAAGCCCGTGTTTGCCCCGCCCCTTCTTTTTGATTCACTCGTAGAAAACATATCACAATAAGTCTCTAAAATAAATACATTACAAAAATAAACAGTTGCAAATACATATTATATATGGTTACACATATTTACAAAGAAAGACGGTACACCGAGAGAGTTTTCAAAGCTTTAATAACAATATAATTTTCATCCCAAACCGTGCCTGTGAAAGGTACCAACGCGCTACTAATAACACGCTCGCAACGCATCATGCGTATCTGTTAAAGAAAGTCACACCGCAATTGCGAAATTCACGGTTAACCGTCCGCATCTTTCTCCTTATAACTGCCGCCATCAAGGGCGACTTCTTCATTACCTTTGTCAGACTGACAATTCGTACGCAAACTAAGAGGATGCCGTCTACCTTGGCGCACTTATTCCACCGGTCTAAATCTTACCTATTGTACTCGAGTGCCGCTGGTGGCAGTTAGAAAAATTACATAAATTGGCTGCTTTACTGAATAAGCCGCAGGGCTGAACATTTGGGAAAAAAGTAGCGGCTTATAGTCCGGAATTTACGGTAATATCAAGAGGCACTGCCAGACGAAAAAAAAACAACACAAAGTTAAAGGCTACCTCTTGCAAAAAGTATGGAATCAGCATTCTTGGGCATGCCCTCACTCAGACATTGTATTCTGTAGAAAAAACTCAGATCACAAACATGACACAATCGCAAGGTCATTCCAGGGGCAACATATTGGCATTCAGAAATACTAAAAGAAAATTAAAAAAAACATTGCAGTGGTTAGTAAATGTTACTCTTATAGAGCAAGTGCGGGAAAATAAATATGGAATTACTTATCACTGCATTTTGAGTAGAAAATAAGGACACACCCAGTCAATTTCCTTTCCTAAATTGGGAACCTAGCTTAGAATAAATCTGTTCATTAGTCAGCAGTTAAAAACAGTGCAGTTATCACACCTTGGCGGGCTCCTATACCAAGTGGATTGGCAAGAATCATAGCTCCAACAAGACATATGTCTCTCGAGACCAAAGACAGGATCGTCTTGAAGAAGGTAACTCTACTCATATGGTT
Source organism: Urocampus carinirostris (assembly GCF_059441175.1). Lineage (NCBI taxonomy): Eukaryota > Metazoa > Chordata > Actinopteri > Syngnathiformes > Syngnathidae > Urocampus > Urocampus carinirostris. Next base: position 42,557,477 of record NC_142359.1, read on the forward strand.
GCCAAAGATGTGGGCTCTTCACAGTCAGCTGTATTGAAGATTTGAATCGAATACAATCAGCATGGGAAGGTTGTTAAAGTCAAGTGTACTCGTAGGCCAAGGAAAACATGTAGGCGTCAAGACAAACAACTAATGGCCATATGTCTTGAAAACAGAAAATGCACAATAATACAAATGGAGATGAAATGGGAGGAAGTTGGAGACAATGTATGTGACTAAACTGTGCAAAATCGCCAAAAGGAAATGGGATTTTCATATAGGAAAGCGAAACGTCAACTATTGTTGACACCTAAAAACAAGAGTGCAACAGGCTAAGGAGATGCAATGATGGACTGTGGATGACTGGATGAAGGTTGTCTTTAAGTGATGAGTCACGAATCTTTTGTTTAGTGTCGTTCTGGTGAGATTTACAAAGACGATTGCCGAAAGATGACATAAAAATTCCCACAGTCCTTAATAATATGGGGCTGCATGTCAGGCAAAGTCACTGGGGAGATGGCTGAGGTCAAGTCTATAATAAATGCAATGCAAGTTTACATTGACATTTTGGACAGCTTTCTTATTCCTTCGATTGAAAATTGAGAAATCATCCCAAAAAAGTCAAATTTGCACTTATTGTTATATTTAGTGACTAACATATTATGTACCTGTATGTATCAGAGAGCAGCCCCGTGGGGTGTCCAAAAACCCAGGTTGTCGAGTTTCAAATAATTTAGATGCAGTATGACTGAGCATTTGAAACTATATGAACAGAGTTAGTATTACAAAATAAAACCAAGTTATAAAAGGGAGGACAATTAAAAAGTAAAGGAGAAAAACTAAATAAATAAATAAACCAAGTTTAACAACTGAAAAGACAAACTCGATACTGAACAGAATTTGAACGAGGGGGTAAACCGGTGCACGCTGTCAGGCCTCTCAACTGATGGAGGTTGCATGGCACAGAAACTCACCACTTGTTGTGCTGTGGGCTTAATGTTCGGTGTCAGGTTAGGAAGAGCAAAGGGGAACAAGTGTTTGGTGAATGTGAGCGTGTTTTTGACTTAAGCCACCTCCCACTGGGATATGGCTTTGGTATATGGATAGATAATTATTCAGTAATTTAAGTGTAATTATTCGGCTTCTTGACATTATTATTTGCATTTTTGATGTATCCATTCTTTCAGTTGATATTCAGTTTTAACATTCTAACAAGTGGTGTTTTATTTTGTAATTAGTAGGGCCTAGACCTTAGTAGTACCTGCCCAAAACCGGCGTATACAAAAGGCTGTCGTTAAGTAGGAATTTTTTTATAATCACCTCTTTAACCCTTTCACCTTAAGTGTCTTTATTGTCATTGTAAGCCGCTCTACTGTAAAGTGATTGTCAGCCATGTTGGACTTTGCTTTTGTTGTTTTAAACCTCATTTGTGCCCAGAATATTCTAATTAAAAGCCTAAATGGAACTTCTATACTCATGCACTTATTTTACCAGTCCCGTTACTTAAATGTAAACAATCACATTGAGGAAATAAAATCTTTTTCTCCTTTCACCTATGTCGTATGGGAGAAATGTTTCGGTACTCGAACAATATAATGTATGAATACTGATCTCAAACAGATCATGGCCGAGTACCAAGGTTACTCTGGAGTTATTTAACAACTGAAGCTAACTGAAACTCACATATTCACTGTTTAATAAATAAAAAAAACTTCCTTCTACTTAAAACATTGCTCTTAATGAAAGTTCTGAAAATCACCACGCGAAGAAGAGAAGTTGAAAAATACTCACATTAACTCCAAGGCTATCCCTCCATTTCCAACAACAACAACCCTCCTGGCTTTCGTTAACTGCTTCTGAAACTCCTTAAACACAAACAGAAGAACTAATCTCAGTGTGTTTATTTTTTGAATAATATTTTAAAATGTTAATCTGGCAGGAAGAAAGTACCTGTCCGTAAGTTTTTTTTAAAATAGTTTTTTAAAATAATTGTAATTTACATTTTCTCTTTATTGGTAGTTCAGAAGATTGAAGGAGACATTGGGGTTTCCATTGAAAAAACAAACAAAAAAGGACGAAATAATGCTACTAAAAATACCAATTATTATATATAATTATGCATAAATACATAAATATACATATACCCAAACGTATATTTATATACATCAGTGTTCTCCCTGCGTCCTAGACGCATCATTTTTGCTGGGGGCGTGTCAAATCAACATGCGTCCCTAGGTTGCAACTTTTTTGACACAAAATTGTCACGATTACCAGATTACCTTTTTTTTTTTTTTTTAAACAAAGATGTACCGCACTCTAAACTTTTCGTCAGGCAGATCCGCCATTGTTGTTTTGGTCTTGCGGTTCAAGTTTTCGTCTGCACGCCGATCTCGGCAAACGAGATCTCGTTGCTTCGTGATTACGTCATTGTTGTGGTGGTTGTCGTTGAGTGAAGGTGAAGTATGTCTCCGAAAAAACTGTTTGTATTAGGTGAAAATCAACACAAAATTGGTAATTTCTTTAGTGTCAGAAATAATTCCAAACATAATGCAGAAAGTAATAACAACGGCAATAATTCCGGCACGGAAAAACGGCGGAGAAATTCTGCAGAAGATCGCGCAATTATATAAACACATGTGTTGCAGCGAACGATTCGACGAAAAATAATAAACAAAAGAAAACGCCTAGCAAGAAAAGGACTTTTCGGCCAAAATGGACTAAATTATATTCCTGGTTACGCTACGAGGAGGATGATAATGGATTGGACCTTGAGAAGGCATTACAACTGTGGCGGGACAGCAAACCACGAAGAATATATGAACTGAAAAATCTGAAGTGATAACTGCTTTGTATTACCAATTAACTGTGATGATTAAAACTGCATGAATATATAGACTAACATTTCAACAATATTATTTTGTATAATGTACAATATTTTTGTGAACTTGAAAATCTGAAGTAATAACTGCTTTGTATTACCAATTAACTGTGATGATTAAAACTGCATGAATATATAGACTAATATTTCAGCAATATTATTTTGTATAAAGTACAATATTTTTGTGAACTAAAAAATCTGAAGTGATAACTGCTTTGTATTACCAATCAACTGTGATGATTAAAACTGAAATAAAATATAGATTCATATAATTATTTCAGCAATAATATTTTGTATAATGTACAATATTGTTGTGAGCTAAAAAATCTTGAAGTGATAACTGATTTGTATTACCAATAAACTGTGATGATTAAAACTGAATAAATATATAGATTTATATGATATATTATATATTTGTCACAGGTTTACAATTTCAACCTCGATAACACTAAATTTTGGGGACCCATAGATCTCGGTTTGGACCCATAGGTTTTTGAGCATGTGAATCCCCGGGACCCATCACTTTTCAGAGGTAAAATGAACACTGTGCATATACACACACATAAATATATATATATATATATATATATATATATACAGTGGAACCTCGGTTTTCGAACGCCTCTCAGTTCAGACAAATTGAGAAATTCTTGCTTCGCTGTTGGATCAAAAAATCGGAGTTCGAACGCCGGTACGCTAGGGTGCGATGCTGAGCGGCGTACGGGTGTTTTAGCCCCTAATTATGCCTCCGAAGAAGTTCGGAGCAAGCAGCAAAGTTGCTACAGGTGAAAAAAGAAGGGTAGTGCGTCCGACTATTGCCTTTAAGAAAAACATAATAGCTAAATATGAAAGAGGTGTACGAAGTTCCGATCTTGCTAGTGAATACAGCATGGCTAAATCTACTATCAGTACGATAGTAAAGAATAAGGAGGCTGTGAAATCGAGTGATGCGACTAAAGAAGTTAGCGCTATAAGCAAGTAACTGCCGCGAGTTTTGGAAGAGGTTGAAAAACATTTGATGATTTTTCTCTCCCCACCATCCACCACAAAGGTAAGAAATCCTTTTCATAATCCTTTTTTTTTTTTTTTTTTTACACGTTCATGTTAGCGTTATCTTTCCTATGTATATATGTATGTATATATGTATGCATATATATATACATATACATATTCATACATACATATACTGTATATATACATATACATACATATACATATTCATACATACATATACTGTATATATATACATATACATACATATACATATATATATATATATATATATTATATATACACATATATATGCAAGCAGGTCAAAGAGGTGGTGGCCGGGGTGAGAAAAGTCTTCGATGATGTTTTCTGCTCTGCTGAGGTAGCGAGAGCAGGCAATGTCCTCCAGGCTGGGTTGAGAGCAACCAACGATTCTCTGGGCTGTGTTGATGAAATGAAATGAAATGATCTGCATTTATATAGTGCTTTTCAAGTCAAGACTTCCCAAAGCGCTTTAGAGTGTGCTTCACATTTCCCAATAGCGTTCTTCTATTGCAGCCATGCAAGGCGCTAAGGTGCTTATTGGGGGTATTAGGGGTTTAGTGTCTTACCCAAGGAAACTTTGACATGTAACACGGAGGAGCCCCGCGGGATTCGAACTGCGATCTCTTGATCCCAAGACGAGCGCTCTACCTTCTGAGCCACTGCCGCTCTGAAGCGTTTTCCTGTCTGCTGCCGTGCACCCAGCATGCCACACCGTAATGCAGTATGTTAGAATGCTCTCCACAATGGCTTTGTAAAAGGACACCAGCAGCTGCTGTTTCAGATGATTTTTCCTGAGCACTCTCAGGAAATGGAGTCGCTGCTGGTGTTTACAAACCAGGAGAGGTCATCGGAGATGTGCACACCCAGGAATTTGAAAGAGTGGACTCTCTCTACACCAGGGGTGTCAAACTCATTTTAACTCGGGGGCCACACGATAGAATAAACATTTCTGTCGGAAGCCGGACTAGTCGATTAAAGAGAAAGAAAAAGAGAGATAAAGAAATAAGAAAAAGAGGGAGGGAAAAGGAGAGAGGGCGGGACAAAGAGAGAGTGAGAGAGCGTGAGAAACAAGAGATAAAAAGAGAAGTTGTGAGAGAGGGGGAAAGAAAGGGAGCGGAAGAAAGAAATCTAAAGAGAAGTAGAAAGACAGAAGAGAGAAAAGAGAAAAGAGAAGAGAAAGCGCGAAGGGTAGGAAGAGAGAAAGAGAGAAAAGAGAAAAGGAAAAAAGGAAGTTGGAGCAAATGAAGTTTAAAAGAAACAGAGAGAGAAAGAGTAACAAAGGAAGAGAAAAAGAGAGACACAGAGTGAAAGCGACAGAGACAGAGAGTGGGAGAAAAGGGGTAGAACAGAGGGAGAGAGAGAGAAAAAGAAATACAAATACAGTGTCTTTGTTCGAGGCACCTTCCTTTTGCAACATCAAGTTGACATATTTCAACCTGCAGCTTGTTTTTCTCTTGCACTTCTCTGAGTGTTGTCTCGCAGGCCAGATTCAATCCCTTAGCGGGCCTGACCTGGCCCGCCTGCTTGACACCTGTGCTCTACACAGTCTCCTTTTAAAATGAGTGGTGCTGGGTTCCTGCCTTTCCTACTGAAGTCCAGTACGAGTTATTTTGTTATTGTGGTGTTCAGTATGAGGTGGTTTTTCGAACACCACGTTGTCAGTGACTCCACCTCATCCCTGTACCAGTGTTCATTTTACCTCTGAAAAGTGATGGGTCCCGGGGACTCGCATGCTCAAAAATCTATGGGTCCCAACAGAGATCTATGGGTCCCCAAAATGTAGGATGAAATTGTAAATCAGTGACAAATATATAATATAAATCTATATATTCATTCAGTTTTGTGAATGTCCCTGCGGGGATGAATAAAGTATCTATCTATCCAACTATCTAATCCTCACAGTTTATTGGTAATACAAATCAGTTATCACTTCAAGATTTTTCAGTTCACAACAATATTTTACATTATACAAAATAATATTGCTGAAATAACAATATTAATCTATATTCTTTTGTTTATTTTCTTTCATCGAATCGTTGGCTTCAACACAATAGTTTTCCTTGCTTCCGCGATCTTCCGAAGAATTTATCTGCCGTTTTTTTCCTGCCGGAATTATTGCTGTTGTTATCACTTTCTGCATTATGTTTCGACTTATCACTGACACTGGAGAAATTACCAATTTTGTGTTAATTTAGTATCACCTAATACTGTTTTTTTTGGAGGCATACTCATACCTGTCAACCTACATGGCTCCATGCACTTACAAACTGTCATATTTTCCCCTACAAAATACAAAAAAATCTTGCACCACATTTTTTTCAAACGTGTTTATGTAGTTTAACATGTTGTACATGTGTTTCCTTATATCATATATTGTTAATGAACATTTTTCTTAACTTATTTATACAACATCATAATTAGTAATATAATGCATCAAAGCAAGTGAGCCGTTTGAGAGCCGTCTCTCTTTAATCAGTTGAGCCGAAAAAGCCGGTTTTCTAAAAAGAGACGGACTTAAACCACAACAATGACGTAATCTTGTTTCCCGAGATCGGCGTGCAGACGAAAACTCGAACCGCGAGACCAAAACAAGAATGGCGTATCTGCCTGATGAAAAGTTGAGTGCGGTAAATCTTTGTTAAAAAAAAGTAGCGGGTAATAATGACAATTTTGTGTCAAAAAAGTTGCATCCCGAGGATTTGACACAACGCGTCCCCAGCAAAAATGATACGTCTAGGACGCAGGGACGCGGGCAAACGAGAACACTGCTGTACGCCGCCTCGTCCCCTTCAGATATGTGGCCAATCAAGGTGATGTCGTCGGCGTACTTAACAATTGTGTTTGTGAGGTGAGTCGGTGAGTAGTCGGAGGTGTAGAGGGTGAAAAGCAGGGGGCTCAGTACACAACCTTGGGGGGAGCTAGTGCTCAGTGTTAGGGTAGGAGAGACGTGATTGCATAGTTTCACGGACTGTGGGCGGTTTGAAAGGAAGTCCATTATCCAGTGGCAGATGGAGGAAGAGAGTCCTAGGTGTGAGAGTTTCTCCACCAGGATCTCCAGGATAATAGTGTTAAAAGCTGAGCTGGAGTCCAGAAAGAGCATTCTGACGTAGCTCCCCCGGTGGTCCAGGTGTCTCAGTGCGCTGGGAAGTGTTGTCTTTATGGCATCGTCAGTGGAGCGGTATGCCCTGTAGGCAAACTGGTGGGGGTCCAGTGTGGGCGGTAGGGAGCCCTTGATGTGCTGGGAAACCAACCTCTCGAAGCACTCCATGACCACAGGCGGAAGAGCGACAGACCTGTAGTCGTTGAGGCTTTCCACTACTGACTTCTTGGGGATGGGAATGATGGTGGAGGTTTTGAAGCAGGGTGGGACGGTAGCCTGTGACAGGGACTGGTTGAAGATGGTGGTGAAGACCCCAGCCAGCAGATCGGCACAGTCCCTGAGTACCCTGCCTGGTACTCCATCTGGGCCAGCTGCCTTCCTGGGGTTAAGTTTTCAGCACACGCCTTACTTCATGCTCCTGAAATATTAGTGTGTTACTGCTGGTTGTTGGTGGGTGTGATGTGACTGTTTGTGGCCTTCCAGCTTCAAAGCGAGCGAAGAACTGATTAAGATCCGCAGCTAGTGAAGCATCAGACCCAACAGTTGCCAGGTTGTTGCCTCTGAAGTTTGTGATTGTAGACCCTGCCACATCCTCCTCGAGTAATTTCCAGCGAAGAGGTGCTCATTCCTCCTCATGTAGGCTGCCTTTGCGTCCTCAATGCCTCTCTTCAGTCAGCCCTGGCCACGCTGTAAAGAGCCTTGTCTCCAGACCTGAAGGCGGTGTTGAAGTGTTTGAGGAGGGTGCGCACCTTGACGGTTTCTTAAACGGTAACATGCCAGCAGAAGCACCCTCAGCAGCAGATAAGTTAATAGGAAGGTATTCACTTTTATGCAAGTTTATTTCATATTGTTTTGAAATGGCCTAATATCTTTAAAATCGAGATTTATTAGATTTTACACTATTGATATTGACGCTAGCTACATATTTATACATATATATATATATATATATATATATATATATATACACATATACATACAGCCAGTCTGTAACTTATGAAAAGAAGGAGGTCTTTTCTGAGTAGAGTTATAGGTGATTTGGAAAAAGTTGCAGGTTAACGTCTGCTTTGAAAAGCATCATTAAACAGTCTTGCTTAAAATTGGAACTAGTACAGTAGAATAGGTCTTAAAGAATCTTGAAAAAAACATACAGGCCAGAGATTTTAGGACTTTAATCCAGAGAATGTATGTTAAATGAGGTACCTGGGCACTGTCTGTGTCCCGAATGCCCAGCACGTATGGCTTGTCCTGGCTTAGTAGCTTCGGTCTGGCCCCACTGCAAATGCACAGCTTCTCATAACCATAAACATCTCCATCTGCAGTTTCAACCAGCTGGAAGTGTAGAAATTAAAGAAAAAAAAAAATCAATATTGTTTTTTTTTTTTTTAGGGTTTATTCATCAAAACAGTAATCCCTTTCCCTTTGCACAGTGAATCCATCCTATACCCGCCCGTTTTAAGTTATATCATAACACAAGACTGCATTATGTTTACATTGCAAACTCCATTTAATTTTAAGTATAATTTTTCCTAATTTGAGACATTTGACATTAACATAAGAAAAGTCATCCTTACATTAAGCAAAATTGTCTTATCAAACAGATAAACACACACATTAAGCAGACGGCAGAGCTTTTCTAACCTGACTAGAAAAAACAGATATTATCTATCTATATATAAATATATATATATATATATATATATATATATATATATATATATTTGCATTCAGTCGTATGCAAAAGTTTAGGCACCCCTGATCATTTTCAAGATTTTTCTTTATAAATCATTGGTTGTTCGGATCAACAATTTCAGTTAAATAAATAAAATAGCAGACAAACACAGTGACATCTGAGAAGTGAAATGAAGTTCATAGGATTTACAGAAAATGTGCAGTAATTCCAAAAGTAGGCAGGTGCATAAATTTGAGCACCCCGACAGAAAAATTACATCAACATTTAGTAGAACCTCCTTTTGCAGAAATAAGGGTCTGGATTCTGGTTGATGTTATTTTTGACCATTCCTTACAAAACATCTCCACTTCAGTCCGGTTTGATGGTTTCCAAGCATGGACAGCCCTCTTTAAATCACACCACAGATTTTCCAATAATAATCAAGTCTGGGGACTGAGATGACCATTCCAGAACATTGTAGTTGTTCCTCTGCATGAATGCCTTGGTAAAATTTGAGCAGTGTTTGGGGTTGTTGTCTTGTTGAAATATCCTGGCCCAGCGCTACTTCAGCTTTGTCACTGATTCTAGAACATTGTGCGCAAGAATCTGCTGATACTAACTGGAATCTATACGACCTTCAACTTTAACAAGATTGCCAGTACCTGCACTGGCCACACAGCCCCACAGCATGATGGAACCACCACCAAATTTTACTGTGGGTAGCAAATGTTTGTCTTGGAATGATGTGTTCTTCTTCCGCCAGGCATACCGCTCCTTGTTATGTCCGAATAACTCAATTTTAGTTTCATCAGTCCACAGCACCTCATTCTAAAATGAAGCTGGCTTGTCCAAATGTGCTTTAGCATGCCTCAAGCGACTGTTTGTGGCATGTGCGCAGAAAAGGCTCTTGTCGCATTACTCTCCCATACAGCATCTCCTTGTGCAAAGTGTGCTGAATAGTTGAACGATGCGCAGTGACACCATCTGCAGCAATATCATGTTGTAGGTCTTCCGAGTTGGTCTGTGGGTTGAGTTTGACTGTTTTCACCATCCTTCGCCTCTGCTTATCTAAGATTTTTCTTGGCCTGACACTGCTTAACGAGAACTTTGCCTGTGGAATTCCATTTCCTGACTATGTTCCTCACAGTGGAAATTGACAGCTGAAATCTCTGAGCTAGCTTTTCGTATCCTTCCCCTAAACCATGATGTTGAACAATCTTAGTTTTAAGGTCATTTGACAGTTGTTCTGAGGCTCCCATGTTGCCACTCTTCAGAGAAGATGCAAAGAGGAGAACAACTTGCAACTAGCCGCCTTAAATACTCTTTCTCACGATTGGCTTCACTTGTGTATATAGGTCAAGGGTCAATGAGCATACCAAAGAAATTTTGTGTTCCAATAATTAGTGCTAAAGGTATTCAAATCCATAAAACAACAAGGGTGCCCAAATTTACGCACCTGCCTACTTTTGTTTTAGTAATTATTGCCCACTTTCTGTAAATCCTATGCACTTTCGTTTCACTTCTCAAATATCACTGTGTTTGTCTTCTATATAATATATTTAACTGTATTTGCTGATCCGAACAAGCAATGATTTATAAAGGAAAATCTTGAAAATGATCAGGGGTGCCCAAACTTTAGCATATGACTGTATGCATGTATGTATGTGTGTATACACATATAATTAAATTATCAAATATGTATAGTAAATTAATTGGCTTGAAATTGTCGGCCAATTTGCTACACAAAAAACATGTTACCCGATTAGCAGAATTTGATACTGATTTTACGACTTTTATTTTTCTATTTAAAGATTTATTTCTCGATTAGAATAAGATGACAACAAAAACAAAAATACAATTCAGTGAGAACGTTGTATACTGTTTGTATCACAGTTTTCACGACCGGTAGTTTGATACTTTTATAAGCGTGTAGTACGAAGAGTAACCACGAGAGGGTAAGAGTTGACCAATGATCAAGATTTTTAAAAGGTTGAAAAAAAGACAATGATGATTGATTCAACGGACAAAACAAAAACGACTCATGTACAGGTAATTTTAGTGCAATGATCTTACATGTGAATGTGCGTCCAGAGTTTTAACAGCCGAGTTAATAACGGTCAAGTTTGGGAATTTCTCCTCCAGAACACTTGCTGGTTGCTCCTCCACATCAAACTCCTCCAGAACCTTAGCGACCTCCATCAAAGAAATTTTATAAATTCAGTAAAAAAATGCATATATTTAATGAATATATGACATTTTATCATTTGTATCTGACCTGTTTATAGTTTGTGACTGCCTTTATGTGGGGGCTTGCGGTAATCAGTGCTACGCCAGCTGACGGTAAATTGTACGATAACTGACAACACACGCATAAACATGGTAAAAAAATTTGCATCCGTTTTCTAAGGTTATGCATTCCGTGAAGGTATTTCACCTGCTCAACACACGTCACCCCCGCAATACCGCCTCCAACGACGACAAATTTGAACGTTTTCCGTACTTGATCAGCCATACCAAAGCTAAGCTAGCGTAGTGAGAAACAATTCCGGAAGCAAAGAAATGCAAAACAGATTTTGTTTTGTTTTTGATATGGCATTCAAAAATATCAGAATATCCAAATGGAATGCTTGAGTCTGTATATTCATGAATACTTCAATGGCTAATTAAAAAGATATATTGTGTCGCGCTACTTTCTACAGGGGAGTCATATGTGAACTCGCTTCCGTTTTTACTTGAACTACGGAAAGCGACACGAGTGTTTTTGTAACGATGGCCACGGGCGTTTTTTTGTTTGTTTGTTTTTGTCATGTTGGGTGTATTGCATTATCGTGTTTTATTTTGGTCCAAAAAATAATAACAGAATGAATCAATTGATTGATTACACTTTGAATAGTGTAAAATCACTTTTTATTTTAACACAATTGTAACATATAAAATAAACCAAATAAATTAGATTATAATATAAATGGTCTTTAATGAAATTCTTTAAGTAGTTACTATAGTTTACAATGAGATTCGTTGTGGACCTTCCGGATAAACATGCATTAAAGGACTTAAATGGGGAATAATGAGATAAAATTAATATTAAGGTACAGTGGCTTGCGAATATATTTGGACCCCTTGAACTTTGTGACCTTTTGCCACATTTCAGACTTCAAACATCAAGATATAAATGGTAAATGGTCTGCATTTATAAAGCGCTTTTCAAGTCAATGGCCTCCCAAAGCGCTCTACAATGTGCTTCACACTTACCCATTCACACACACTCACACACCAACTGTAATTTCTTGTGATGCATCAACAATAAGTGGGACACAATCATGAAGTGGAACACACTTTATTGGATATTTCAAACTTTTTTAACAAATAAAAAACAAAAAAGTGAGAGTGCGAAATTATTCAGCCCCTTTACTTTCAGTGCAGCAAACTCTGTCCAGAAGTTCAGTGAGGATCTCTGAATGATTCAATGTTGATCTAAATGACTAACGATGATAAATGGAATCCACCTGTGTGTAATCAAGTCTCTGCACCGTGATAGTCTCAGAGGTCTGTTTAAAGCGCAGAGAGCATCATAAAGAACGAGGAAATAACCAGGCAGGTCAGAGATACTGTTTTGGAGAAGTCTAAAGCTGTATTTGGATACAAAAAGATTTCCCAAGCTCTAAACATCCCAATGAGCACTGTGCAAGCAATAATATTGAAATGGAAGGAGTATCAGACCACTGGAAATCTACCAAGATCAGGCAGCCCCCCTAAACTTTCAGCTCATACAAGGAGAAAACTGATCAGATATGCAGCCAAGAGGCCCATGATCACTCTGGATGAACAGAGTCTGAGGTCTACAGCTGAAGTGGGAAAATCTGTCCATAGGAGAACAATCAGCCGTGTACTGCACAAATCTGGCCTTTATAGAAGAGTGGCAAGAAGGAAGCCATTTCTTAAAGATATCCATAAAAAGTGTTGTTTAAAGTTTGCCACAAGCCACCTGGGAGACACACCAAACATGTGGAAGAAGGTGCTCTGGTCAGAGGGGACCAAAATAGAACTTTTTGGCAACAATGCACAGCTCATCATCCTCAACACACCATCCCCACAGTCAAACATGGTGATGGCAGTATCATGGTTTGGGCCTGCTTTTCTTCAGCAGGGACAGGGAAGATTGTTAACATTGATGGGAAGATGGATGTAGCCAAATCAGGACCATTCTGGAAGAAAACCTGATGGAGTCCGCAAAAGATCTGAAACTGGGACGGAGATTTGTCTTCCAACAATACAATGATCCAAAACATAAAGCAAACGATACAATGGAATGGTTCACCAAAAACATATCAAGGTGTTAGAATGGCCTAGTCAAACTTGGGTTTGATGAGGGGGGTGAGGGACAGAGTTGCTGGATAAATGAGTTGATTATTGTGATGTTTTCATAAAAATCAGGATGATTTTAAAACTACGGATAATACACAAGGACACACTCTTTGGGATTGTAACTGTTCACTTTCAGATTTTCACACTAAACGTACACTTGCAGTGTGCACATGCACAAATCAGACAAGCACAATAAAACATCACTTTTCAAGACATCTCCCCTCTAAGCAAAGAAATCCATGTTTATTTTCTCTTTTTTTAACAATCAATATATATATATATATATATATATATATATATATATATATATATATATATATATCATCTCATCTCATTAGCTGCACCGCTTATCCTCAGTAGGGTCGCGGGGGTGCTGGAGCCCATCCCAGCAATCATCGGGCAGTGGGCAGGGGACACCCTGAACTGGTTGCCAGCCAATCGCAGGGCACACAGGGGACAGACAACTCACTCGCTCATACACACCTAGGGACGATTTGGACCTGCCAATTAACCTGAAATGCATGTCTTTGGAATGTGGGAGGGAACCGGAGTGCCCGGAGGAAGCCCACGCAAGTGTCATTGCAACAACATTGCAAAAGCACAACAGTGCAAAACCCCATAAAGAGGAGTGGGCAGATTACCACAACCCATTGAGAGTGGAGGCAGGCATTATTGTACTCTCCTAAACTATCCATCTCTAATATTCAACTAAAATAGTGTCTGTTAGGCTTCACCACTCTTCCGGATTTAGTGACAACAGTGCCTCCAGGCTTGGTCGCTGCTGAGAGGCTCTGCTGTTGTTGATTCTGCCGAACACCGTATCAAGGTCTGCTGGTTCTGGCAGCTCTGCTGGCGCCTCTGCTAGCAGCTCCAATGAGGTCTCTCTGTTGACCCGAAGGATCTTTTTGCGGTTTAGTCCCAGCGTACTACCTCCACCAGTCTGAAGTGTGTACGACATGGGCGCTGCTTCCTCACGTTTCACCACAGCCGTTGTCGCTCCCGACTTCTCTCTGTCGATCTTAAGTTGAACTTGATCGCCACAGGTAATTAGAGGAAGAGGTTAGTACATGAGTACATGCGGTTGTAGTACTTTTCTTAGTTGTGCTTGGCATGTTGGTTGTTTATCCTGATCTTCTCCAAGTCAGGTCAGGTAGGTCTCACGTTTTTTTTAAGGGTCAGCAGCGATGTACGCAGATTTAGGCCAATCATGGGCTTGGCAGGGTTTGTTTTTGTTGGCTCAGTTGGTGTTGAACGATAGCATTAAAGTGCCAAAAGAGGGTCATCCGGCCTGAGAATAGTTTTGGCTGTTTGAACCGCCCTTTGTGACAGACGTGACATGTAGGAAATCAAACTCTTCAGCAAACTTCTTGAACTGCTCTGTCAAAAACTGGGGCCCAATGTCCATTCTGACCTCTGAAGGAACTCCCCAGTGACTGAAGGTACTTTTCATTCTTGAAATCACTGTTTCACAGCTTGTCTTGGACAGGATGAGAATCCCCAACGACCTGGTCAAGTAGTCGATCATAACAAGGTAGTGTTTACCTTGGTTTTCGCAGATGTCTGCAGCAATCATTTGCCAAGGCAGTTCTGGCACTGGTTGGGTCAGTTAATGTTGCAGTGACGACATGACTATATGGGTTCTATTACGTCATTTTCTATTCCTGGCCACCAAACTACATTATTGTAGCGCTGTCTACATTTTGTCAACCCCTGGTGACCCTTGTGAATCTTCTGGATCATGTCATTGCGCATGCTGGATGGAACTACGATCTGGTTGGCATGTCTCAGTAATCCATTCAGCTCACTTAGTATTCCCAGCTCCTGGAAGTATGGCTTGACAGGCAAGGCTACACTCATGATGTGGTCTGGCCAGCGGTTCTTGATGTAGCTTGGGACGCACTGTCGTTCATTGTCCATTTGTGTTTGCTCTTTGTTCTGTGCAAAAACTGGCCTTACTCCTACGTTCTCTTCTATGGCGTTGACATGTGCCTGGATCTCCTTCTCCAGACTGTCTGTTTCTGTGTTCTTTAACAGGTGCTTCGACAGTGCGTTGGCTGCAATAGGGTTCTTTCCCAGGACATACACAGCTACTGGGTTGAACTTCATCAGCCTCATGAAAAGACACCAGTAGCGGAGGGGTGTCATATCCACATCTTTTAAGTTTATCAGTGTGACCAGTGGCTTATGGTCCGCTTGGAGCTTGTATGACTCCAGACCACATAAATACTGATAGAAACATTCTAATGCCCGCACGCTTGCCAGACTCTGCTTTTCAATCTGGACATACCCCTTAACAGCATCAGTGAGGGTGCGTGAACAGAATGCCACTGGCTTCTGTATCCCATCCCGCTCCTGCATTAAGAGTCCTCCCAGGCCATAACTGCTTGCATCTGCACTGACGACGGTGGGTCTCCTGGGATCGAAGTAGGTCAAAGCTGGAGCGGAAAAGTGGGTGGACTTATATCTCAGATAGCAGCAACTCTTGCTTGGTTGTGCTTGATGCCGTCTTTGCTTACTACCTGGCCCAAAAAGTCCATTTGAGGTTGCGGTATCTTGCATTTCTTTTTGTTGAGCTTGAGGCCAGATTGTTTTATGGTTTCATAACCCGGCTGAGCATTTCGTCGTACATCTGTTGGGTTTCTCTATAAACTAAGATGTCTTCCATGTACACAATGACTCCTTCATGACCCTCGAGGAGCTCCGTCATCTTTCACTGGAAGATATCAGGCGCCGATGAGATATCAGAAGGCAGCTTTTTAAAGCAGTTATCTGCCCAGTGAGGCTAACAGGACACTGCTCTTCTAATTGGATTTGCCAAAAGCCACTGGCGGCGTCCAAGCTGGAGAAGACCGTGCTCCCTGCTAGCTTGGGAAGAAGGGCATCCATCATTGGCAGTATGAACTTTTCGCGTTCCACACTTTTATTCAGCCCCTTCAAGTCGACACATATTCTTGTTATTTGTCTTGATAACTCGCGCCATGGCTTCACACCATTGTGTTGGCTGTGGCACTTTTTCAATGATGCCCAGGGATTCCATTCGCCTTAGTTCTTACTCCACTTTAGGCTGCTGTATGATGGGGACTCATCGCGGTGTTCTCATGCTGTAAGGCTTAGCTCTCTCTTTCCGAAAAATATTAGTTCCCATTTCGCCGAAGACTCCTACTTCGTTTGAGAAGGCCTGATTTGGGGGCTATTGCTCTGCCAATTAGGTTTTCCCCACCTGAATTGAATCCAACAACTCTAAAAGGGTGGTAACACATCTTGTCCTGCAACTTAGCCTTGATCCTGGCTAAAAACTGCCCTCTAATAATAATAATAATAATGCATTTTATTTAAAAGCGCCTTTCAGGCCACCCAAGGACACTGTACAAACAATGAAAGAAAAAAAAAAAAAAAAAAAAAAAAAAAAAAGTTAAAAAGGTTTATTTTTTTTAAGTACTTTTGCTGATAGATAATGGGTGGGGGAAATATGACAGTATTCACTGCAAATATGTCATGAACTGCCCATAATTTAAAGCAAAAAAATCCACAAAAATCCACAAATTGCATTGCACTTCGCCCCGCATCCGTCCATAGGAGAACAATCAGCCGTGTACTGCACAAATCTGGCCTTTATAGAAGAGTGGCAACATCGGCGCCTGATATCTTCCAGTGAAAGATGACGGAGCTCCTCGAGGGTCATGAAGGAGTCATTGTGTACATGGAAGACATCTTAGTTTATAGAGAAACCCAACAGATGTACGAAGAAATGCTCAGCCAGGTTATGAAACCCGCAAAAAGATCCTTCGGGTCAACAGAGAGACCTCATTGGAGCTGCTAGCAGAGGCGCCAGCAGAGCTGCCAGAACCAGCAGACCTTGATACGGTGTTCGGCAGAATCAACAACAGCAGAGCCTCTCACTGGAATCTATACGACCTTCAACTTTAACAAGATTGCCAGTACCTGCACTGGCCACACAGCCCCACAGCATCGCTACAATAATGTAGTTTGGTGGCCAGGAATAGAAAATGACGTAATAGAACCCATATAGTCATGTCGTCACTGCAACATTAACTGACCCAACCAGTCTGTGAAGGTATTTCACCTGCTCAACACACGTCACCCCCGCAATACCGCCTCCAACGACGACAAATTTGAACGTTTTCCGTTTATTTTATCTACATTTTCAGACAAGCTTTAGTTTTGCCTTTTCCTGAGTTCATGATGCTTTGCCATTTTAATTGCACTGCGCAGCGTCAGATCTTCTTTTGGCTGTAGCTTTTGAGACATATGATTATCCAGAATCCCAATCACCAATCTATCCCTCAAATTGTCGTCCTTCTAAACTCCAAACTCGCAGTTGCTCGCCAGCTCATAGAGTTGCCTTTAAAAAGCCTCCACACTTTTACTGGCATGTTGTGCTTTTACGTAAAACTTTGCCCGCTAAAAGATGATGTTGCGTTTGGGGATAAAATGTGTGTCATATTCCTTTATTTCCTCCTCTTCCGCACTCAGCTTTGTTGCATTCCTCTACTGGGAAAACATTTGTTTCCAATCTGGCCAAGTTGCTGGTCTGGTGAAATCCAACTGCTCCGGGAGAGAAAACTTTGCCAGAGCAATGTACTTATTCATTGATTCTTTCATTATCTGCACCGCTTATCCTCAGTAGGGTCGCGGGGGTGCTGGAACCCATCCCAGCTATCTTCAGGCAGTGGGCAGGGGACACCTTAGAACGGTGGCCAGCCAGTCCCAGGGCACACAGAGACAGACAACTCACTCGCTCATTCACACCTAGGGACAATTTGGACCTGCCAATTAACCTGACATGCATGTTTTTGAAATCTGGGAGGAAACCGGAGTGCCCGGAGGAAACCCACTAAAGCACGGGGAGAACATGCAAACTCCACACAGGAAGGTTCGATCTCATGACCTCAGAACTGTGACGCACACGTGCTAACCAATAACGCGCTACACTTAACTCTTCAAAAATATTGTTTGAAACATTCCGTTTCTCTTGAATGCGCTATATAAAATGCAGATCATTCTCTCTTCCTGCCAACGGGTTCAGTGTTTTCGTAAACATCGGAATGCTTTTAAACCCATGGATAATACACAAGAATGCACTTTTTGGCATTGTAACTCTGTTTACTTTCGATTTTCACACTTATTGTACACTTCCAGTGTGCGCATGCGCAGATCAGACTAGCACAATAAAACATCACTATCCATGACAATTATCATAACCGCGGGTTTACGGATCAATGATTCCTTTATTGATATAGAATTTCTTTCACAAATTGCAAGGGCTTGTTTCAACAATGTCTTTTTTCTTTTGTGTTTCAATTTCTCCTTGTCAGGTAAATAAATGTAGTTTTGTAGTATCAAGCACGTGCATTACTTATTTTCATTCATTCTTTCATTATCTGCACCGCTTATCCTCAGTAGGGTCGCGGGGATGCTGGAGCCCATCCCAGCTATCTTTAGGCAGTGGGCAGGGGACACCTTAGAACGGTGGCCAGCCAGTCCGAGGGCACACAGAGACAGACAACTCACGGCAGTAGCTCAGGAGGTAGAGCGATCATCTTAGGATTAAGGGATCCCAGTTTGAATCCCGGCTTGTCCGTTTTACATGTTGAAGTGTCCTTGGGTAAGAGATTTAACCCCCAATTACCCCCAATAAGCAGGTTAGCGCCTTACATGGCTGCACTGATCATGGCCGCTATTGGGAAATGTGAAGTACAATGTAAATCGCTTTGGGAAGTCATTGACTTGAGAAGCGCTATATAAATGCAGATCATTTCATAAATGCAGATCATTTGTGTGTCTTTACTATTTTCCTTCTGGACTGATTAATCATTATCCATATCAATTAACTGAAAAAATGATCATTTAAAACTAAAATTAATATATGTATTGCTTCCTTCAAAATTAATTCTTGGGACAATATGAGGCTATGTCGAAATTAATTTGTGTGTGAATCCATTAGCACTACCTCCAGGCCGAATCGGTAACCACCAAATTAGATTATGAATTAAATAAATATAGTTGATCTGCTACCTTACCGTGGTGGAGGAGTTTGTGTGTCCCAATGATCCTAGGAACTATGTTGTCTGGTGGCTTTGAGCCCCTGCTATACATCTTGAGCCAGAAAGCAATATATTACAGTAATCAAGCTAAGACGTAATAGACACATGAATTATAACCTCTGCATCTAATTGATAAAGCATCAGACACATCTTCGCTATATTACGGAGGTGGAAGAAAGCTATTCAAGTAATATTTTTCATATGGAACTGAAACAACAGATTACCCACAAATATAACACCTAGATTTTTGAGTCACTATGGGTGATATCACATTTGTCAAGGTCGAGGGCACTGTTTGAGAACATATCACAACAATGAGCTGGGCCAACAATCAACATTTCGTTTTTTTTCTGGGTTAAGACGCAATAAATTAAGTTTCATCCATCTTTTTTCTCTCAGTAAGGCAGTCCTACAGATTTGTACATCTTAACTGACCAGTTCACTCCAGTGGCAGATACAGGTGAGTGTCATCTGCATAGCAATGGAAACTAATATTATACTTGTGTATAATAACACCAAGCGGAAGTGTTTTAATAATAAAAAGAAGTGGGCCAAGTACAGAGCCCGTGGAACGCCACAGAGTACATCACAATGTTTAGAGGTCAGATTGCCGTAGTTAACACATTGTATCCTGTCTGACAGGTAGGACCTAAACCACGAGAGTATGTTCCTGATATACATGCATTTTTCCAGATGAACAAGTAATATGTTGTGGTCCACAGAATCAAAAGCAGCACTGAGATGCATCAGCAGTAGCGTCGACAAGGCACCAGACTCTATTTCTAAGAGGAGATCATTGGTTACTTTAGCTAGGGCTGTCTCAGTAGAGTGATTTGCTCTAAATGTTAATGAGAATAGGGCTAATCCTAACTGTATCAGAAGGTTCACGACAACCCACCCCAGCGGTGCTGTCCGCAGCACCTAACATTTTCCTTTTAAACTGCTATAGCTCACGGACACGTCCCTCTAGAAGGGCTACCTGCCTACGGAAGCGGGAAGAACTTTTAAAACAACCCATACTTACTCGTGAGCAGTCGTAAGCCGAGCAGGTCTTAGCAGCCGGGGAAGATTTGCTTCTTCCCAGACACAGACTTATGCGGGCTGTGCGGTCCCTGTATGCCTGGTGCCAGAGTCCGGTCCGCATTGCCGGCAGTAAATCGAATTTGTTTCCAGTGGGCACCCCTTTTATCCTTTTGTGTCTTTTTTATTTCCTTTTTCCCATTTCATCTTTCTGTTTTTCTCTCTTTTTTTCTCTGGAGCTAATTGTATCAGCTCTGAGATCATACATTTTAGCAAAATTGCTCCTCTTGTATGTGCATGTGTGTGTGCGTGTAATTTTGACCTTTATTATATCACTTCATTATACTCCGGAGATTTCCGCGCATCTTTGATCATTAGCTGGTTCAAGCAGACAGGCAACCCACAGAATGTATGTAGCATTCTGATACTTGACTTCATACTATCAACTCAGCTTTTTCAAACATGTAGAGCAAAATAATTGGACTGGGGCTGGGATGGTGGGTCTGACAAGCACGTGGTTTTCCCCTGATTTGCCTGCTCATTTTCTGTCACCATTGTAGTTTCACCAAGACCAGGACCGATCTTCCGAGGAAAGCTATAGGATGACAGAGAATGTAATTTACATAAGCAAATGTCTCACCTCGCAAGGGCAGTCTGAATTTGGCCAGCAAGAAGGCAAGAGGGAATATCTTGACCAAAATCTGGCCGGTCCTGGCCAAGTCTCAGCTCAACAAGCAGCCAGAGAACCATGCCAAGTCAGCACCCAAGCTTGATCATGCTAGCGGCCAAACCAGGGGGACAGAGCCAGCGACCACAGAGAAGCCTCAAGCAACCAGCAGTCAACCTCTGCTTCAACATCCTGCATCCTGTGGTCCTCGTCCCAACAGGGTCTCAAACCTACAAGGATTTCTTATGGCTCTACGTCCGAAGACATAAGGAGTGGGTTGCCATCTTCATCAAACCAGAACTTTGCAGACCATCTTGTTGTTGCTAGGTATTGGTATTAGTGTGAAGTAAAAGGGGTAATTCTATCAAAATACAATAACTTAACAATCATTATTGCAATAGATTTCTATGTAAGCTAAAATATACTGTCTGACTGAATTGCTTGGTAACTCACGTTTGTACACATTGGGGTTTAATGTCAAGCACTGATGCTAAACATGTCCCTTTGTTTTCTATAGAGTTTCACTCTGTGGCATTTGTTAAAATGATATTTAGAGACATCATTAAAGGGGCAAATATGCTCGTTTACTGCCTCTAAAGAGAGTTTGGCTTACTGTTTATCTACGTTTAACACTTGAGAAAGTTAAACACGTAGAGGAAACAGTACAGTCCCTTTGATGTAAGTGCAGCCCACGGATATTATGGATATATTTATTACTGATTTATTCATTTTCACATTTTTTTTGGACATTTTTTTTGTTTTTAGATCTTATTTTGTGTAACATTTTTTTTAAAAGATATTTGAGAAGAGTATTTTTTTGTAAATTAGAAGTTTTCCTGTGGAAAACCCAATTTGGCCAACTAAGTCTCCTGCAGCGTCCTTCTGCATTACAAAGTTTACATTGGGTTATTTTTCTCATCCCTGCAAACCGCATTGTTTGAATTATACACTGAGTGGACGCTGATGTCAGAGATTAATGGGACCGCATATGCCTGAAGTAGACATGGCACCTCCACCTACATTAATGCACCAACATAAACAACTCCAAACCGGATGCGGGGCGAAGTGCAATGCAATTTGTGGATTTTTGTGGATTTTTTTGCTTTAAATTATGGGCAGTTCATGACATATTTGCAGTGAATACTGTCATATTTCCCCCACCCATTATCTATCAGCAAAAGTACTTAAAAAAAATAAACCTTTTTAACTTTTATGTCTATTTCATCAAAGCGGCGCTGCCACGAGCGGCAGCCTTTTCCAGCAGCTGCCCTATTGTTTTATTGTCTGCTCCTATCTTCGGTGTTTTTTCTTCCCGTTTTGACAACTACACTATGGATTACTTCTATCCTATGGGACATGGGTTTTAGCGCACAAAAATGCGTGTATTCAAGGAATTTCAACTCCTTGCCCTGAAGAATTCTCGTGCCGGCGTGATGAAGGGGCCTATCGTGGAAGAAGAGCCGGAGCTAGCGAAGCGGCTAGCGGCGTTATAAGTCTTCGGTACCATCCGTAATCATGGTAAATGCAAACTCACGACCAAATAAGATCATCGAGTGCTGGTGGACAACATCGAAGCGCACGGAGCGCAGTTGCTGTGTTTTGCGGAAACGTGGCTCACGTTTAGCATTCCGGACGCTAACGTGTAGCCACCCGGAGCTACCCGGAGCTATCCGGCTTCAACGCCGCTAAACAGAGACATGAAAGCCGGGGGGAATCGGAGAGGAGGCGGACTTGCTAACACGAGGTGGTGTATCCCTGGATTTTCACAAAGAAAAGTTTTCCATCTGCCGTAGGGATGTCGAACTTTTGGACTGGCGTGACGTCATCCACTCCGCTACAAGCACCCTAGGGCATCATGTTAATCTGTTAATAAACAACGGAGTAGACTGCTGGAAGTGTGAATTTCCCTACGGGGATGAATAAAGTATCTATCTATCTATCTATTTTAACCATGCAAATGTCAGTGTAACAGATCAGGTCATGAGTAATCCAACAATGGTTAATGTCATGTGTCATATGTCCTCTCAATTTATTATAAAACCCTAAAAAAATGTCAAAGGTACAAAACAGATAACTGCTGTCAAATACAAGTTTGTTGTGACATTAAAAAGAGACATTTTGGAGTTTTTTCAGTAGCTCAAATAAAAAACAACCATTAAAAATATATGGGTCTTTTTTTCAAAATTTGGTTTGAAGGGGTTTGCCTCTTCATAGGTATGACATTGATTTTTTCTTCCTTGTTTTTCATCGCATGTTTAGCAATTAATATAATATTGTCCAGATGGCTCCCTATTAGTGTGCTGCCTTCCACTTTTGTTTGGTCTATGTTAGTCCCGTTAGCAGACGGCTTGCTGGCTTGCCTGCTCTGCTCATTGTTTTTCTCCTGGCTGGGTCCAAGTTTGTTGCTGGTAGTTTATTTGTCGTTGGACTGCAGTTAACTTAGCTGCTTACTGGATGTTTTCGGTCAGCCAGTTTTCTGCCGATCGGTCCTGATCAGCCATTTTTAGCAGCTTACATGCCTGCCTGTGTGTTTTTTTGCCCGTTCCCTCTATTTTGGTTTCTCACCATTTGTTGTACCATTGCTGCTGCCACCTGCGACACAACACCTGGACACTCCCTTCAAAAAGTACCAAAACTTGGCTTAAAAAAACTCAAAATTTTTTCAACTTGTTAACATTCAAACCCATAGGGTGACTTTCTTGCTAGGGTGCTCGTGTGCTCCAAATGTTGTCATAGCTCAGGAAGACAAATAATAGTCAGACGCTCTTCAAAATGTATTGTCTCTGCAAATAATTGGAATGTACCATCGGCACACATATATACAAGGCTGTTCCAAATAATAGCAGCACAATGTGACTGACCAGAATATTGCAGGTTTTAGTAGATTTTTTATTGTTACATGCCAAATAAGTTACCATTGGGTGCAGTAGATTCTCAGAGAACAAACAAGATCCAGCATTCAGGGCACGCTCTGAAGCCTGCGCAATTGGGCAAATAGCTCAAATGGGTGTGATTAAAAAAAAAAGATAGCAGTGTCTGCTGTTGACTGTACTAACTCAAAACATTTTTGTATTCCCCCCAAAAAGTTGGATTTAGCAATCCTAACATTTAATTGCATGACCACAGTTATTTATAACTGCTTTACGTCTCTGTGGCATAGGGCCAACCAAATTGTGGTACCTTTCAGTTGTTATTTCACTCCATGATGGCCCAACAACATTCCACAATTAATTTATATTTATTGGTTTTGCTTCACAAACAGCATTTTTGATATCACCCCACAAGTTCTCGATTGGATTGAGATCCAGGAATTGGGCTGGCTACTCCATGACATAAATTTTATCGGTTTGAAACAAAGACTTTGCTGGTCTCCTGGTGTGTTTGGGGTTATTGTCTTGTTGCAACAACCATTTCAAGGGCATAAGGCAACATAACCTCTTCAGGTATCTTGACATACACAGACTGATCTATTATCCCTGGTATGTGAAATGGGCCCAAAATCAGACCCAGAGCCCATTCCAGCTATCTTCGGCAGTGGGCGGGGGACACCCTGAACAGGTTGCCAGCCAATCGCAGGGCACACGGGGACAGACAACTCACTCGCTCATTCACACCTAGGGACAATTTGGACAGGCCAATTCACCTGAAATGCATGTCTTTGGAATGTGGGAGGAAACCGGAGTGCCCGGAGGAAACCCACAAAAGCATGGGGAGAACATGCAAACTCCACACAGGAAGGCTGGTAGCTGTATCTGAACCCACGCAGGACCACTGCGCCGGCGTGCTGCCCTGTGCTGGTTCATCATCCTTAAATAGGCGCTGCCTGATTCACACCTGATTTACACCTGTTTTTGTTTTTTTCATTTCCCAAAACTGATGAACTGCTATTTTTTTAACACACCCCTTTGAACCATTTTTCCCAATTGCACTGCCTTCTGAGCGGACCTGTTTTGAATGCTAGGTCTTGTCTGTTTTCTGAGAATTTACTGCACCGACTGGTAACTGATCTGCCATGTTACAATAAAAAATATACTAAAACCTAGGGATATTTTGGTTAGTCACATTGCACTGCTATTATTTTGATTAAAACTAATGCAAAAAAATTACTTTTTACGTACGTATTTTTTGAAAGGTTGAATGTTTTAGAATGTGGGTATCCTTTAAGTCTCTTAAAACCAAAAGAAAAAGAAAAAAAAAACATAAATATTTTCCAAGGAAAATTCAAGCTCTAGAGATAATTCAGGATATCAATTTTGTATTGCTGATCAGTGGGATGCAACGTTAATCTGTTCTGAAACGGGATCGTAAGGTGAAATTGCTGCATAGCAGAGGATTGAAATAAAAGGATGGTAATTCGCGAATATTAACATTAGTAACAATAATAATAATAATAATAACAACACATTCTACTTCAAAGCACCTTTCAAGACACCCAAGGTTGCTGTACACAGAATACCAAACAACAATAAAACAAGAATAAAACAAGCAAGTAATAAATAGCAAATAAAGCAAAGTAGAGTTAAAAAGGGGCGTTATATGAGGCAGATGATCATGAAAAGGCAAGTCTAAAGAGGTGGGTTTTGAGTCCGGTGAGAGAGGGCAGGAGGTATAGAAAAATGGAGGGAGGAGGATGATCTGAAGGTGAGGGATGGCGTGGCAATGTGAAGGAGGTCGGTGAGGTAGGGAGGGGCAAGGTTAAGAATGCCCATGTAGGTGTAGAGAAGGATTTTGTTGTTGATTCTATGGTTTATTGAGAGCCAGTAGAGTTGCTGAAGGACAGGAGTGATGTGATGGCGAGAGGGGGTTTTGGTGGTGATGCGTGCAGGAGAGTTAGAGACCAGCTGAAGTTTGTAAAGGTTTTAGGGGTAAACTGTAGAAGAGGATATTGTAGTAAGCAAGGTGTGAGGTGACAAGGCTATGGACGAGGATGGCGATGGTGTGGGGGGTGAGGTAGGGACGAAGATGCTTGATGGAGCGCAGGTGGAAGTAAGCTGACTAGGTTAGTTATTTGTATGAGAGATGAAAGAGAGTGTACTGACGAGGATGAGACCCAGACTCTTGACCAGAGTGTAGGGAAAAACTCAGGAATTGTCAATGGAAAGAGGGAAGGAGCAAACTTTATATGGATTTTATAAAGATGAGAAGTAGTTCGGTTTTATTGCTGTTTATTTTCTGAAGTTGACGGTGAACCATGATTTTATTTCAGAAAGGCAGGAGTCGAGAGGTCTAATGGTGGGAGTGTGGAGTTGGGTTTGCAGGAAAGAAAAAGTTGGGTGGCATACGAGAAGCAGTGAAAGGAAATATTGAGTTTCTGAAGGATATGGCCTAGGTAGTTTATTAAGAGGAGGGACCCCCAGACAGAGCCCTAAGGCACACCTGTGGTGACTGGAGAGGGGTCAGAGGAGAAGGACTTGAGTTGAATGAACTGAGTTTAGCCAGTGAGGTACGAGTGGAACCACTGGAGGGGGTGTGTGGCCCAGTGAAGAGAGTCTTCTAAGAGGAATGGAATGGTAGATTGTGTCAAAGGTGGCATATACGACGATGAGGCTGAGAATCGAGAGTAAGCCAAAATCTGCTTCAATGAGAGGGTCGTTTTTGATCTTGATAAGTGCAGTGTCAGTGCCAAAAGAAAAGAAGGGTGGGAACTGAGGAACTAGTGAATGGAGATTATTTTGTCATTAAAGAAATGCATCAGTAAGTTGCAGGTTTCGCTGGAGTAAAAATGGGAGGGTAAGGAGTGGGGAGGCTGGAGCATTTTGTTGATTAATGAGAAAAGTGATTTGAGATGAGTCAGGGGACCAGAGTCTGACCTTGAGCATGTAAACGCCTGCATCGACCAACCAGCAGAGATGGGAAGCTGCGTCATTGCTGTTATGGACTTTTTGGACTATGTTACAGGCTTAAGGCCTCGTTGATGTCATGCACTTTCCGGACAAATTTCAAAATGTTACCTCTTGTTCTCTTTTGTTGATTTTTACTATGTTTGTGCACTATTACCCAAGCAGTGTTCTCGTTTGCCCACGTCCCTGCGTCCTAGACGCATAATTTTTGCTGGGGACGCATAGTGTCAATTCAACGTGCGTCCCCGGGACGCAACGTTTTTGACACAAAATTGTCACGATTACCAGATTACCTTTTTTTTTTAAACAAAGATTTACCGCACTCTAAACTTTTCGTCAGGCAGATCCGCCATTGTTGTTTTGGTCTCGCGGTTCAAGTTTTCGTCTGCATGCCGATCTCGGCAAACGAGATCTCGTTGCTTCGATATTACGTCATTGTTGTGGTGGTTGTCGTTGAGTGAAGGTGAAGTATGCCTCCGAAAAAACAGTTTGTATTAGGTGAAAATCAACACAAAATTGGTAATTTCTTCAGTGTCAGTAATAAGTCGAAACATAATGCAGAAAGTGATAGCAACGTCAATAATTCCGGCACAAAAAAACGGCGGAGAAATTCTTCGGAAGATCGCAGAGGCAAGGAAAACACGTGTGTTGAAGCGAACGATTCGACAAAAGAAAATAACCAAAATAATACCCCTAGCAAGAAAATGACTTTTCTGCCAAAATGGACTAAATAATATATATATGGTTACGCTATGAGGAGGATAATAATGGATTGGACCTTGAGAAGGCATTACAACTATGGCGGGACAGAAAACCACGAAGAATATATGAACTGAAAAATCTGAAGTGATAACTTGCTTTGCATTACCAATTAACTGTGATGATTAAAACTGCATGAATATATATAGACTAATATTTCAGCAATATTATTTTGTATAATGTACAATATTTTTGTGAACTGAAAAATCTGAAGTGATAACTTGCTTTGTATTACCAATTAACTGTGATGATTAAAACTCCATGAATATATATAGACTAATATTTCAGCAATATAATTTTGTATAATGTACAATATTGTTGTGAACTGAAAAATCTTGAAGTCATAACTGATTCGTATTACCAATAAACTGTGATGATCAAAACTGAATTAACATATAGATTTATATTATATATTTGTCGCCGATTTCAGATTCAATTATCGATAACACTAAATTTTGGGGACCCAAAGATCTCTGTTGGGACCCATAGATTTTTGATCCTGCGAGTCCCTGGGCCCCATCACTCTTCAGAGGTAAAATGAACACTGCCCAATACTAAATCTATTCCACCCTGGTAATCCTGGAAGGGGGATTACCACTTTTGAGGCCCCTTCTAATCGTTTCTTTTTCCTCACTCTGAGGTTTTGAGTTTTTCCTTGCCCGCATGTTGGTTCAAGATCAGGCTGTAGTGTAATTATAATCCTGTGCAGTCCTTTGAGACATTTTTGTGGCGAAAGGCTTTACAAATAAATGTGACTTGAATTTGGTGTTGCCTTGTAGGGAGGAGATGAGAACAGAATAGTAGTCAGATTTACTATGTGCAACGGAGTCTTTATAAAGAAGAACATGAGTGTTGTGCATGTTTTTGTCCATTTTTTTTTTGTAAAAGTGTTCTAGTTGGTTTTGTGAGCAAAATAGAAAGTATCTGGTAAGGGGCAGGTTTTATTGTTAATGTGAATGTCAAGATGTCCCACTAGTATGATGTTGGGTGACAAAGTGGAGAGTTTAGTGAGCAGGCTAGCAAAGTCAGTTAAAAGCTAGAAAAGGCTTAATGCCTGATGAACCCCTGACATCCAAGAAAAAAAAAACACCAATATAACAAAATAGTGAATAGCCAATACTGCTCATGTGGAATATACATGGATATGGTTAAATAACACTATAAATGAATATACATGTAATAGAAAAGTAATTTTTTTTTTAACTTTTGATATGACGTCACTTAAGCTGGTCCAGTACAGATGGTGGTTAGATGCAGAGGAGGTAGGAGACGGCAAAGGCAACTTTTAAAATGTCCACCTGTGAGAAGATATCCTTGCTGTAATCGCCTTCTGATTTGTAATGATTGTCCTGATCGCGGATTGGTTAACGCCATATTCCTTGAGGCTTCTTTCTATTGCTTTATTATTGCATGTTTGGTTACATTTTGAATAGAATAGAATAGAACAAAGTAAAATAGAATAGAATAGAATAGAATAGACCTTTATTACCATTGTTACAAAATGGGTTGAACATATTGTGACAACGAAATCGGATGTGGCACTCTAGTTTCACATTTTACTGAGAGAGGAAAAAAAGGATTATACAAGATAATTTACACAATATTTAATACAATTTTCATCTGTATGAGGTAGTGTGTTTGCAAGAGTTTCAGTTTTTTGTGCAATGTGTGTTAAGGGTGGTGATGGCTTTGGGGAAAGTATATCAGAATGCTCTCTATTGTGGCTCTGTAGAAGGACACCAGCAGCTGCTGTTTCAGATGATTTTTCCTGAGCACTCTCAGGAAATGGAGGGGCCTTCCCTACCACCGCTCTGGTGTTAGCAGACCAGGAGAGATCATCGGAGATGTGCACACCCAGGAGTTTGAAAGAGTGGACTCTCTCTACACAGTCTCCGTTTATAATGAGTGGTGCTGGGTTCATGCCTTTCCTCCTGAAGTCCAGTATGAGTTATTTTGTTTTTGTGGTGTTCAGTATGAGGTGGTTTTTCGAACAACACGTTGTCAGTGTCTCCACCTCATCCCTGTACGCCGCCTCATTCCCTTCAGAGATGAGGCCGGCCTCTATCTACTATCACTGAAAGTTGTGGGAACATTCAGTGCCATGGACACATATTTGGCCCCTTTCTTATTTATGTGTTTTTTTTCCACATTTATCACTTAGAAAGGTTTCACACCATACATCTTTCCATTCATTATCTGCACCGCTTATCCTCAGTAGGGTCGCGGGGGGTGCTGGAACCCATCCTAACTATCTTCAGGCAGAGGGCAGGGGACACCCTCAACTGGTTGCCAGCCAGTTGCAGTGCACACACAGAGACAGGCTCATTTCCACCTAGGGACAATTTGGAGCCGCCAATTCACCTGGTATGCATGACTTTGGGATGTGGGAGGGAACCAAAGTGCTGGTGCCCATCCCAGCTGTCACCGGGCAGTAGCCAAGGGACACTGATTGGCAGCTAGTTGCAGGGCACACAGAGACAGACAACTCACTCGCTCATTCACACCCAGGGACAAATTGTACCGGCCAATCACCCTGATATGCATGTTTTTGGAATGTGGGAGTAAACCGGAGTGCCTGGAAGAATCCCAAGCAAGCACGGGGAGAACATGCAAACACCGCACAGGACGGCTGGTAGCTGGATTTGAACCCATGACCCCAGAACTGTGCCGCAGACGTGCTTACCACTGCTCTGTCGTGCCGCCCTGGTACCAGACGGTCAAACCAATTTTAATATCACACAGAGACCACCCATGGGAATACAAGATGCAGTTTGAAATGTTGATTCTATACATTAAGGCACCAAAATAAATCATAACCTTTCTGGGCCTATGTTAAAAAGTAATTGCCACCTGAACCTTATAGCGAGTTTAGCCACCTTTGGCAGCGATAACAAATATCAAACATTTACGATCATTGGCATTAAGTCTTATAAAATGCTGTTGGGGGATTTTGGCCCATTCTTCTGTGCTGCCCTATTAGACAGTTTTCCAGTATGAACTAACCATTTACCCATTACACCACAGCATCTCAATCGGATTTAACTATGGACTTTTACTTGGCCACTCCAGAAACTTTATTTTATTTTGTTTTTTTGCCATTCAGAGGTAGACTTGCTGGTGTGTTTTGGGTCGTTGTCTTGCTGCATGATCCGATAGTAATATTATTCTCACACGCTGCTACCCGCCAATGTTGCCCGGCAATGCCAAGCACGTAAATGTAAATGTAAAATGTAAAAACACTCCCCTCTCTCTCTTGCTCAGTGCAGTCTGCGCCAAAGGTAAATGTCACTATATTTTTATCGTTTGCAATATTTTGTGACTTTTTTACAAAAGAACTTTGCTTTCACCTTGTTTTGAAACTATTATTTAGGACAAAAATGGCGGTTAAAATAAGCTTCAACACTCTCAAGTAACTGAAGGCCGGAGATAAATTTTAAGCGGTATACTTATATCAATATGCGATCCACGCTATGGCATTATTATTTTTTCATAGATTTGATCAAACCATCAAATGACCCCCAGTGATATAAACACCTCATGTACCTGTATATAAATATTTACATAGGTTCATATTACAAGATACTAGGGAAATAATAGTCCATCCATCCATTATCTGGGGCGGCAGTAGCTCAGGAGGTAGAGCGATCGTTTTAGGATTAAGGGATCCCAGTTCGAATCCCGGCTTGTCCGTGTTACATGCCGAAGTGTCCTTGGGTAAGACACTGAACCCCCAAAACCCCCAATAAGCAGGTTAGCGCCTTACATGGCTGCACAGATCACGGCCGCTATTGGGAAATGTGAAGCACAATGTAAAGCGCTTTGGGAAGTCATTGACTTGAAAAGCGCCATATAAATGCAGATCATTTCATTTCATTTCATTTCATTATCTGCACCCCTTATCCTCAGTAGGGTCGCAAGGGTGCTGGAGCCCATCCCAGCTGTCTTCGGACAGTAGGCAGGGGACACCCTGAACTGGTTGCCAGCCAGTCCCAAGGCACACAGAGAAAGACAACTCACTCGCTCATTCACACTTAGCGACAATTTGAACCGGCCAATTAACCTGGAATGCATATTTTTGAAATGTGGGGAAAAACCGGAGTGCCCGGATGGCGGCGCCCTGTTCGGCTGCGGCTACATTGGCTCGCCACAGTTTTTTTCATTTTGGTCATAAAACCCAGTCTTCGACTCCGTTTTTGACGGCGAACCTAGTCAACTCAAACTGCAGATTAATATACGATTGCAGGTTTTTGCAGAAATAAAGTGCTCGTTGCTACGACCACTCTGGAGTGTTTACTTAGTCTCGGAGTGCAACGTCAACAAGACCCAGCGGCCTATGAAGCAGCGAAGCAGAGTGGCAAGAGAAGGCGGTGTGACCGGAGGAGGAAGCGAGGTTGTTGGGCCGGATTAACCGCAAGGCTGAAGGCTAAACCCTTCAAAACGCCTCTCCCATCCATTTTACTCTCCAACGTTCGCTCTCTGGGCAAAAAACTGGACCATCTACAACTGGAACTAACATCGAACCGCGAGAGGACGAACTGCTGCGCAATAATTCTGACGGAGACATGGTTAAACTCATCTATCCCGGCTGACGCTCACGGGACATTGAACTTTTGATGGTGATTTGCAGACCCTTCTACCTCCCCAGGGAGTTTAGCGCTACTATCAATACTGCCGTGTACGTGCCCCCCAGCGCTAATACAAAGGAGGCAATGGACTTTCTCTACCGAACTGTGAGTGAACTGCAGCATGCTTACACCGAATGCATTTTTATTGCTGCTGGGGACTTTAACCAGGCCAACATGAAAACAGTTCTCCCGCATTTCAACTAGCATGTCGACTTTGCTGCAAGAGGTAGGAACACATTGGACTTGACCTATACAAATATCAGAGGAGCATACAGAGCAGCCCCTCCGCCCCCACCTTGGCTCATCAGATCACCTTTCTGTTATGCTAATTGCTGCATACAAGCCCCTGCTGACCATAGAAAATCTACAGTGAAGCAGGTGAGGGTGTGGACAGAGGGGGCAAGGGAGGCACTACAGGACTGCTTTGAATGCACAGATTGGGACATGTTTAAATCAGCTGCCAATTACAACAACAAAATAAACATAGATGAGTATGCCGTGTCTGTGTCAGCCTACATCAGTAAATGCGCAGAGGACGTCAGCAACACCAAAACCATCTGCACCCGTGCCAATCAGAAGCCCTGGATGACTGCTGAGATACGCAAATTGCTAAAGGCACGGACGCTTGCCTTTAAATCTGGTGATAAGGAGGCACTGATATCTGCGAGGGCCAACCTGAACAGTGCTATCAGACTAGCAAAGCGATTGCACAGTCAAAAAAATCCAGGACCTTTTCCTCAGCACAACCAACACCAGGGATATGTGGAAAGGCATTCAGGCCATCACCAGATACAAGCCAACCACCGCCCCAGCGGGGGACACTAGCATGGACTTCCTGAATGACCTCAGCAACTTCTTTGGGAGGTTCGAGGCACAAAATGGCACCCCTGCAGTGAAAGCGGTTCCACATCAGGACCAATGAGCACTCCTCCAGGACTCAACTGACGTGAGGGAAACCCTGAGAGGGGTCAACACACGGAAGGCTTCAGGCCCTGACTACATTCCAGGGCGGGTCCTTAGGGAGTGCGGCAATCAGCTGGCTTGTGTCCTAACAGACATTTTCAACACTTCGCTAGACCAAGTCACGGTACCATCTTGTTTCAAGATTGCCACCATCATCCCAGTGCCAAAGAAAACCCAGATCTCATCATTGAAAGACTACGGGCCCGTTGCTCTGACTCCCATCATAATGAAGTGCTTTGAGAGACTGGTTAAAGAGCACATCCCCTCCAGTCTCCCCTCCTCACTCGACCCTTTTCAGTTGGCCTACCGGACAAACCGCTCCACCGGGGATGCCATCTCCTCTGCTCTTCACTTAAGCCTGACACACCTTGAGGAGAAGAACACCCATGTGCGGATGCTGTTCCTGGACTTCAGTTCAGCATTCAACACCATCATCCCACAACACCTGGTAGACAAACTAAAACTCCTGGGCTTCAACACCCCCCTGCGGAACTGGCTGCTGGACTTCCTCACTGACAGACCCCAGTCAGTGCGGCCTGGTCACAAAATCTCCAATGTCATCACCGGCTCCCCCCAAGGCTGTGTCCTGAGCCCCCTGCTGTTCACCCTGATGACACACGGCTGCGTCCCTAGGTCAGCCACAAACCACATCGAGAAGTTTGCGGACGACACAACAGTGGTGGGCCTCATCAGGGACGACAACAACCTGGCCTACAGAGAGGAGGTGGAGCAGTTGCTGGGCTGGTGCAGAGTCAACAGCCTGGTCTTGAATGTTGACAAAACTAAAGAGATCATTATTGACTTCAGGGAAAACCAGCCAAACCATGCCCCACTTCTCATCAACAACAAGGCTGTGGAGGTTGTCAGCAGCACCAAGTTCCTAGGGGTGCACATCACAGACAAACTCACCTGGTCCGTGAACACTGCATCACTGGTGAAGAGGGCACAGAGGCCCCTGTGCTTCCTGCGGAGGATGAGGAGAGCCCACCTGCCCCCACCCACCCTTATCAAATTCTACAGGGGTACCCTAGAGAGCATCCTGACCAGATGTATCTCTGTGTGGTGTGGACGCCGCAGCGCCTCCGACTGTGGTAGTGTGAGGAGAGTGATGAGGACAGCAGAGAAAATCATCGGGACTTCTCTCCCCTCCATTCAGGACATTGGCCAGAAGCGTGCCAAGAACATCATTAGGGACCCATCTCACCCCCATCATGGACTGTTCACTCTGCTAGCCTCTGGGGAGAGGTACTGCAGTGTGCGGTGCAGGAACGCCTGGCTCTGCAACAGCTTTGTCCCCCTGGCCATTAGACTGTTAAATGGTCAATCATACACACAGTAAGCCTACACAGGTGCTAATCTGTACATCTGTTTGTTTTGTTTTTTGTTTTGTTTTTTTCCACTACTGGCAGTTCTCTTATACCTAGCCACTCCTTTGCACATCTGTTCTCCTCTGCACTATCGTACTCCAGTGTTATTGTTATTGTATAGTGACTGGTTTACCTGACTGCCCATTTTGCACATCTGGTTAGCTGCTCCTCTTGCACTCTTTGCACTACTGTATAATACTATACATAGCTATAATTATTTAGTATATTATTAGTACTTCAACACCCCATCTCAATAAAACATTTTATTTATATCTGTACATTCAAGGAAACTGTGCGGGTCAGATGTATCAACATTTTGTTCTGTATACACGTGTACAATAAAGTATATCTGAATCTGAATCTGAATTGGTGTTCATGGTGACAACTGACTGTAAGATATCTTTGAATCTGCTGCTGGAGGAAGGCCAACACCAGGCAGCAAGATCACCCATTGCTACAAGTGTCCTGATCCGTGCATTAAAAAGACACAACGTTGGAACTTGAACCAGATACCCGCAGCATCAAAGCTCCCACTTTTCTGCCCTAACTATGAGTTGTCCAGTATTTTGTGTTCTTATTAAAAGTTATCTCTATGTGATGGATCCACATTTAATCAGTTTTTGTTCAGTTTTCACTATCATCACCAAAATATTAACTCACCACATTGTTTTGAGAATAAATAGAGATCAAAATTGCCGTGAATTTATATAATATGAAATGAAATGATCAGCATTTATTTAGCGCTTTTCAAGTCAATGACATCCCAAAGCGCTTTACAATGTGCTCCACATTTCCCAATAGCGGCCTTGCAGCCATGTAAGGCGCTAACCTGCTTATTGGGGGTATTAGGGGTTCAGTGTCTTACCCAAGGACACTTCGACATGTAACACGGACGAGTCGGGATTCGAACTGGGATCCCTTGATCCTAAGACGAGCGCTCTACCTCCTGAGCTACTGCCGCCCCAATATAAATGAAATGATCTGCATTTATATAGCGCTTTTCAAGTCAAGACTTCCCAAAGCCCTTAAAAAATATAATTTTTGATACTAGCTATAATTTTACTAACAAGCTTTATTATTAGCTTGACCCATCTATTGAATGTATAAGGAATTATCACTGACATTATTTGGATACCAAAACAATAATAATAAAAGCAATAATATTCACATGACAGTTATAATAATAATCATCATCATTGTTATCATAACTCTATAATGCTATTAATCTCTAAACATCTTTCAGCTACCAATAATAATGACAATAACAACATAGCGATAATAACAGTCATGACAATAATAATCAGAATAATAACAAGGTTAATTATTGGCTAAAACAAGTCAAGTCAAGTCAAGTCATTTTTATTTGTATAGCCCTTAATCACAATTAGTCTCTAAGGGCTTCGAACCAGGGGTGTCAAACATACGTTCTGCTGTTTTAGCCAGCGTAGAAGAAAACAGCGGTGTATCTTTTCAACAGTGGTCTCTGGTCCCTACCACACCCTCAATAGCAAAATGTCATTATCTAAATGGAGAAAAGTAGATGAGTGTAGAATTTTCAATGACAAATTGACCACGTCATATTTTTTAAAAAGATGCGTTGGAAACCTTTGTGTTTGGTGTGTTTTCAACAAGTTTCGATATTGAAGGGATATAATATTCGACACTACTACGAGACTCATCACAGTGAAAAATATGACGGCTAGCAAAAACAACTGAGAAGAGACAAGGTCGACGAATTGCTGGCGGGTCTATGTAAACAGCAGTCAACTTTCACCCAGAGCCGAGAAGTCAGCAGTAAAAGCCAGCTATCTAATCGCTAGCGAAATAGCATTAGCATCAATGCCGTAATCCGACAGTGACTTTATTAAACGATGCATGTTGAAGGCAGCGAAACTCCCATGTCCCAAGAATCACGCTTTTGCCAATATTAGCCTGACGAGGAATACCATAGATGAGAGGATTTCTGATATAAGCAGATTTAGACATCCAATTGAAACAGAGAGTTAAGTCATTTATTGCATTTTCCGTTGCAATTGATGAGAGCACTGATATCACTGCACAACTTGCTTTATTCATTCAAGGAGTTGAGACACAACAGCTGGACTGGGTTAAAGTGGACCATTTCCGGGCTGACAGCACGGCTACAACCGGTGCGCCATCAATGGTAGTAAAGAAAACAGGTTTCGCAGCAAAGGTCAGAGAGAAAGTACAAACCCTTAATAGAGGAGATCGTTTCAGGACGTTTCATTGTATTTGGCATCATCTTTTCAATCTTCTCAGTAATCAAAATCAATAAAACAAAAATGTGTTCAAAGCTCACAATCAAGTACTTAAATGCCATTCTGAAAGTGACAGCTAGTCAGGACATGACACCTAGTATTGATACACTTGTACAGGCCAAAGTATGCCAAATATCAGGATCAAAAACAAGTCCAGATTAGACTAACATGCTGCCTTAGAATCAAGAATACAGCTCTGTGAATATAAATCCTTACTGTGGTGATTTAAAAAATGGGAAATTTAATGTTACAGCAGCTTCACTACATAAAAGTATGGTGGAATTCTACTGTTCATGCAACTCCATACATGTGCAGTAAGTATTGTATTGTGTATGATATGTGTTTCATGTATGAAGTTTACACATCTGCAGGAGATGTTAATTGTTTTTTCTTGGTTTAAGCCTAAACCATCAATTTGCTATAAAATGGTTTTGATATCTAAATATTATTCAGACCCCATTTTTTCCCTCTCTCTACTTTAACAATGTTTTTTGTATCTGGATTTAAACAGGTGAATATTTGGACATTGTTGGAGCTCATCCTGTAATTTCACTCCACACAGACACACACATACTTTTTCTGGTGGGTCTCACCAGTTGAATCTTGAAGATAAAACCTCCCCTCAAGTTATAGCTTCCTTTTTTTGTGTGAATACTTTTTGGATGTTCTCTGGCATTACATCTTTGTTCACTTAAAATAGAAGTTATGAAGTGGAAAACTCTTCTAGATCGAACAATCTTAATAATTTGGGTACTAAAGAAGAGCGAAGTAAATTGGGCCATTGCAGTGGGTTGCTCGCCACAAGTTTTGATATTGCTTTTGATCTTCTGTAATAAATTGTTATAATATAATTTCTCGTTAGATCTTAATATGCCGATCAATTTGTTATTATACACTTTACATCGGTATTCAGCTGTCAGCGTTCTTAGTTTAATATATTTTGTATATAAAGGATTTTTCTTCTCACAAACATTGCATAAACCCCTAATTAGCTACGGATACTTTACTAATTTATTGTTAATATTAATCAGTGTACTGAAAATGGGTGGTAAATAAATTATTCTAACAAATCATTTATTGACCAACTGAATTAAAGAGCCAAATTTATTCTTATCAAAACTCGTCTCGCCTTTTCGGAGCACCACATACGTTTTTAGATCATTATGTCGGGAAAACAGATGAAAAACCATGTTCAGTTATTCTGAAGGGTGGCTACACATACTTGAATTATTTTTACCGTTTTGATAGTTCAATGTATTTTAATCAAGGCACACACACTCTTGGATATATGGAATTTTCTTTTACTAATCATCTACTGAAAAATCTTGAATAGAACACAAAACAAAAAGAACAAAATAAAACAAAACAAAACTAGAAGTTGAGAACTTAAAATGGCACTATTTGGATAGACAACAACATTGGCTTGCTTATAACGTTATGGTATTTTGATAGAGTTCCCCATTTTACGTCACACCAATACCAATACCGAGCAACAACGAGATGTTGTTTGATCATTTTCTGACATTGCAAAACAAGATTCTGATCCAAACGTTGAATTCTCTACACTCCCGCTTTTGTTACAATAAAAATTTAAATGGTTTCCCAAATAAACAATTGTCACACCCCTTATGGAAATGTTTTTTTAAGAAATGTTATTTAGTTTTGCTAATCGCAATGTTTGAAATAACGTCTGCCCGGACGCCTGGAGCGTGCATCTTTTATGCCGGGCGTACAACTTACACAACGTCTCTGCCGGAGTGGCTGACAACTTTTTTAAGAGAAAAAAAAAAAAAATTGTTTATTTATTAATTCAAATCAAACGTTTGCTTTATTCCGATTTCAGTTCGTTTGGCAATAGGCTCTATGCAAGAGAGATGATGACGTACTTCTGGAAAAATCTCAGTATGGTTGGAAGTTTCCGGTCAGCGCTGGTCTCAATATTAAGCTAGCAAAAAACCCGCCAAAGCCGAATACGGATATGTTTTTGGACGTTATTTGCAATTAATTTCAACTCTTCTTATGCCCACGAAAGGTCAGAATGACTTGTAAACATACAAATGTTTGTTTTTTAAAAATGGGGAGACAGTTTGGCGAGCCACCACTGCTGTGTACCTCAATGTACAGCATCAGCTACTTGTAATTTGGTCATAAGCTTCCATTCGTTTCCCCAATACTCCGAATTACGAAAACGGTGGGTCATCAATCATCGAAGAGACGACTTCATTGTTAAAAGTAGCTCTCGAGTGTGTAGCCGACATTTTCAAAGCTCGGACCTGAAAGCTAATGCCCACAGATGTGTACAGATATTTGACTCCCGATAACTTACCTGGAAAATGCTTTAGTGTTGAATTTGGTGTTGTGTTTTTGCTTTCTTTAAATTACACACATGGCTCTCATTGCAGCCCGTTGACATTTCTTTAATAAAAGTATTGCATTGAAATTTGTTCCATGTCAACTTTTTTGCGCATGGAAAGGTATGTTGACATATATGTATACAAGAAAAACAAATCAACTTTTTGTTTCATACAATGCAACACAGCAATGTCTATGTGAATGCGCTGCTCAAGAATGTCTTCATTGGTAGAGATAACAAAGTCACACCATTGAAGTCCTGTAATCAGCAACTGCCCCTGGACTTGCCAATAATGGCAATGGCTTTATTTCAGCTTGATCAATAATGAGGTACAGTGGAACCTCGGTTTTCAAACGCCTCTCAGTTCGAACAAATCGGTGTGCGACCAAAAATTTCGAGAAATTCTTGCTTCGCTGTTCGGTCAAAAAATCGGAGTTCGAACGCCGGTAATGCGTGGGTGCGTACGCTAGGATGCGATGCTGAGCTAATCACCAACTAGCCAAATAAAACGCTTTTACTGTTCTGATTCACTCTTTGTTTAGCTTTTTGTAAAAATCATAACCGATGCATTATCCTCTCAGGCCAGAATAAGTTTGTTTAAGATAACAATATTTTACAAAGAAGGCTGGTAATTCATGCTCAAGGTGAATGACTCCGCCAAAATAAAAAATGCCACCCAAAAATGTTTTCAATGCGGGCGATACTCTGGGCATGGTCATTCTTATTGATTATTGTTAAGCTATTTGACAAACATTTAGATTGTTTTATTGTTTTAAATTATAGAATATCCTGTCGTTTTGTGTAATGTTTTTCTATCCGTCCAAAACTTCATAATTTGAATTAAAAACAAAAAAACAATTATATGGAGAGGTTTTCAGAAGACAATTTTTCATCAATTGCGGACAAAGATTTTAACCCTTATTATACTGAAGTCTGACCGAAGACATTTCACGTGTCTCGTTAGATTACCTAAACTTTTTGAGCTGAGCACGCAGTCCTTGAAGTTTGGGAGTAGAGTGATAACTCATTTCCCTCCCAAGGGAATGGTATCACTCTCCTCTTCTCAACAAGGTGATAAATTCTTGTTATCTGTGTATAATGGGAGACAAGGCACATTCTGAAAACACAGGCTTCCTAAAAAAACATAGGAGTCTGAGAAATACACAATAACTAAAAGTAGCTTACTTTACACAAGCCCGAATGATGGTCTCCCGATAGGGTCATATACCATGCCCATCAGGTGATGCACCCAACCACAATGCATCTCAAGTCAAGTCAAGTCACATTAATTTATATAGCCCTTTTCCACAAAAATGTCTCAACAGACTGCACAGGATTACAATTACACAACTGCACAATTACCTGATTTTAAACCAGCAAATCAAAAACCTCAGTGTGAGCAAAAAAGAGAAACCTTCAGAAAGGACCTCACATGTGGTAATCCCCTTTCCAGGATTGACCAGGGTGAATCACAATTAGCATTACTGTACACAGAATAGTAAACACTAGGTAAGATGTTGAAAATGTCTGGAAAGTGCATGACAGCAATGACGCCCCCAGCCTGTAAACTCATCCAGAAAGTCTATGACGGCCACGACGCAGCTTCCCATCTCTGCCAGCTGGTAAATGCAGGGGTTGACATGCTTAAGGTCAGACGCTGGTCCGCTGACTCATCTTAAATCGTCCTTCTCCTTCGTATCACCACCAGGCAGGCAGTCGGAAAAACACAGGACAATACAGAATATGAGGTGGGCAGATCTTATCTCCGGAGGCAGGGCATTCCATAACACCGGGGCCCGGATGGAGAACGCTCTCGAGCCTGCAGACTTCTTGGCTCTCGGAGTCACAAGTAGACCGGCCTTGCATGGCGGCAGATGCGGCTTGAATTCCATACCACAGGAATATTGTTGACAGGTGGAGTAGCAGGATGACTTGGAATTTGCCTGCTCTTAATAGAATTTCTTGTTTCAACTCTATAAGTGACACAAATTCTATTACTCAATATTGACGTGCGCGTTGCTTTCAAACGAGTGTTTAGAACAACAGTTAACCCTTTGTGGATGCCATTTCAAACGTTTCGTTGGCATACGGGCTGAATCTACGTAGAGTAATCACATTGGTACTTGTGACGGACACATTAAAGCTTCTTCTATTTTTTTTTTTTTTGAGGCAAACGGCCACGACCTCAACCTCACATTCCAGGCAGATTCAGAGATTCAGATTCAGATCTACTTTATTGTCATTCTAGTACACGTGTATACAGAACGAAATGTCGATGTATCTGACCCCCACAGTTTCCTTGAATGTACAGATATAAATAATGTTGTATTGTATTTTGGCTACGTATAGTATTTTACCATAGTGCCGATAGTGCAAGAAGAGTAGCTAACCAGATGCGCAAAATGGGCAGTCAGGTTAACAAGTCAGGTA
This sequence comes from Urocampus carinirostris, assembly GCF_059441175.1. Lineage (NCBI taxonomy): Eukaryota > Metazoa > Chordata > Actinopteri > Syngnathiformes > Syngnathidae > Urocampus > Urocampus carinirostris. Next base: position 42,598,874 of record NC_142359.1, read on the forward strand.
CACAGTAACATTAACACTGTAACAATAACGCTGTAATTACAATAGTGCAGAGAGCAATGTGCAAGGAGTGGCAAGCTATAAAAAAAACTGCCAGTAGTGCAAAAGTCAGATTAGCAGCCGTTTAGATTTAAGTTAACTATATGTTAGATTGACCATTTAACAGTCTAATGGCCAGGGGGACTAGACTATTGCGGAGCCTGGTGGTCCTGCACCGCACACTGCAGTACCTCTTCCCAGAGGCTAGCAAAGTGAACAGTCCATGATGGGGGTGAGAGGGGTCCCCGGTAATGTTTTTAGCATGGGATAGGCAGTGCTTCTGGCCAATGTCCTGAATGGAGGGAAGTGTAGTCCCGATTATTTTCTCTGCTGTCCTCGTTACCCTCCTCACACTACCCCAGTCGGTAGCGCTGCAGCCTCCACACCACACAGAGATACAGCTGGTCAGGATACTCTCTATGGTGCCCCTGTAGAATGTAATGAGGGAGGGTGGGGGCAGGTGGGCTCTCCTCATCCTCCGCAGGAAGTACAGGCGCTGCTGTGCCCTCTTAACCAGTGATGCAGTGTTTACGGACCAGGTGAGTTTGTTTGTAATGTGCACCCCTAGGAACTTGATACTGCTGACAACCTCCACAGCCTTGTTGTTGATGCAAAGTGGGGCATGGTTGGGCTGGTTTTTCCTAAAGTCGACAATGAATAGATAACATATCTATGTAAATGACTTCAAACACAGTATTCACCTCACAAGTTTTGACATTGTTTGATCATTTTTTGACATTGCAAAACGAAATTCTGACCAAATGTTGAATGCTCTACATCACTCTCATTGGACTTTTTTTTATTGTGCTTTGTACTAAATATTTGCAAAAAGATCAAACACACTATCTACATCATCTGTACCATATATAGCATTCTAGTTTTGTTTAATCAAGTCTTCATAGAGTGATTTGATTGTCTGCTTCATATGGGGGAGCGAACCTTTACCCCCCAAAAAAGCAGTTTGGAGAGGGATAGGTGCCACCAAGCTGTACTTGCCCAAAACACGAAGTGGTCCCCTAACGACCCTGGCGATTAACCCTTTGACACTTGTGAGCTGTCAGACTGTTCATAAACCAAGTAGTGTCTTCGCGATGTCCACAGGTAACTTAAATACAGTATGTAATGCCAGTTCATTGGAAAGCTTCAAATCTTGGAATCCAAGATATAGTGACCATTTACAAATGTACTCATCACAGAAACATCACCGTGAGTCTGAAACAAAATACACCAAACCTACAAAGCCAGTATATCTCACCCAAAAAGGCTGTAATTTTCCACTCATGAAACAGTTATAAACAAACATGAATGAATGATACTCTTATTTTGAACATGCCAAAACAAAAACAAACCAAATCGAACCACAAAAAAACATGATCAATGTCATCGTACATGTTCGAAAGGGAATAGGAAGAAGCAAATGCTTATTCAATTCTACCCCTTTGACTTGACTAATAATCGTGTCCCACCGTTAGCTCTACTGTGTCAACACCAGAATAGAGACAGGAACCACTTGTGTGCGTTTCTCTTAGTTTTGTTGGGAAGAAGGGAAAGGATAGTACACATGATCCGGAGATCGCTGTTCGCGGGAGCAGGTTGCTCAGACGCGGTGTCGAGAGCGAAAAAACAGGTCGGACGGGGAAGCAACAATCGTGGTCGAGATCAGAAAAAGGGTCGGAGCCAGGAAACAGACAGGAGCCAGAACAGGAGAGAGTCAGGGTCGAAAGGCTTGCCTAGTGTAAACTGAGGTTCGCAGACCAACTGACAACCGGTGACAGGAAGACGGAGGTTTGAAAAGTGACAGGGAGCCAATCAGCGTTCGAAGTAGTTGGCGCTAAGAAGTAGGCTCAGGTGCCTCGCATCAATAATCATGACAGAACCCCCCCATAAATGGACGGCTCCAGAAGTCCAAAAAACAAAAACGGGAACCACCAAACTCCAAAGCCAAAAAACAAATATCAATATTCCTCTGAATGGACCGATGCCCCATCGTCAACACCAGGGGGTGTGGCAGAAGCGGAATCCGGAGGAGACTGGGCCGACGAATGGGTGCCCCTCGGGTGACCTTGGCGGAGTGCAGGCTGGTCGGTAAGCTGCCGGTGGAACTCCGTCATAAGGGAACAGTCCAGAATCTGCCGGGTAGGGATCCAGGACCTCTCCTCTGGGCCATAACACTCCCAATCAACCAGGTACTGGAGGCTCCAACCCCTCTGCAGGGAGCGGAGAAGGCATCGCACCATGTAGACATGATCCCTGTCCAGCAGGCGTGGGGCCGGGTTATAAAACCTCTCGACACATTGGCTCTGTGGGTACACAGTCTCTTCATTATCCATCACTGTTTTTATCCTACCAGATTAATTTAGTTTTACCAATCTATTAACTCTATAATGCTAGTAATCACCGAATATCATTCAGTCAGCAATAATGACAATAATAACAATTAATGACAGTTATAATGTTTATTATTATTATTACCATTATACTAATATAATGATAATAATAATAACAATTATGTTGATTTGCTTACATCTACCTTTTGCTATATAAGTCAAGTCAAGTCACATTTATTAATATAGCCCTTAATCACAAAAATGTCTCAAAGGACTGCACAGGATTACAATTACAAAATTACACAATTACCTGATCTTAAAGCAGCATGCGGGCAAGGAACAACTCAAAAACCTCAGTGTGAGCAAAAAAGAGAAACCTTCAGAAAGGACCTCACATGTGGTAATCCCCTTTCCAGGATTGACCAGGGTGAATCACAATTAGCATTACTGTACACAGAATATAGTAAACACTAGGTAAGATGTTGAAAATGTCTGGAAAGTGCATGACAGCAATGACGCCCCCAGCCTGTAAACTCATCCAGAAAGTCTATGACGGCCACGACGCAGCTTCCCATCTCTGCCAGCTGGTAAATGCAGGGGTTGACATGCTTAAGGTCAGACGCTGGTCCGCTGACTCATCTCAAATCGTCCTTCTCCTTCGTATCACCACCAGGCAGGCAGTCGGAAAAAGACAGGACAAAACAGAATATGAGGTGGGCATCAATCATACGCTTTGGAGTAGAAGTGTGTCTTAAGCCTTGATTTAAAAACTTCCGTTGAGGTTGCAGATCTTATCTCCAGAGGCAGGGCATTCCATAACACCGGGGCCCGGATGGAGAACGCTCTCGAGCCTGCAGACTTCTTGGCTCTCGGAGTCACAAGTAGACTGGCATTTTCTGAGCACAGACTCCGTGCAGGAACATAGGGGGAAATCAAATCGGAGATGAGAGGGTGCAAGCCCATGCAAACATTTATATGTTAATAAGAGAACCTTAAAGTCACATCTTAAGTGGACTGGGAGCCAGTGTAAGTTGGCCAATACAGGAGTAATATGCTCAAACTTTTTGGTCTTAGTCAAAAGTCTGGCTGCTGCAATCTGAACCAGCTGCAAACTTTTAATGCTAGACATCGGGAGACCAGAAAGCAATACATTACAGTAATCAAGCCGAGAAGTAATAAACGCATGAATTAAAACCTCTGCATCTGATTGGGACAGCATCGAACGAATCTTCGCAATATTACGGAGGTGGTAGAAAGCTATTTTAGTAATATTTTTCACGTGTAACTGAAACGACAGATTAGGATCAAATACAACACCTAGATTTTTGACCGAGTCACATGGGTGATATTACATTTGTCTAGGTTCAGGGTAGTGTTTGAAAACAACTGATGACAGTGAGCTGGACCAATAATCAACATTTCAGTTTTTTCTGGGTTAAGGCGTAAAAAATTAAGTGACATCCATCTTTGAATCTCAGTAAGGCATATCATTCAGACGCCCTTTTCTTCCAATTTGTACTTTGCCAATATTGTTTCTGTGTATCTGAATCTGAACCGGTGAACACTTGGACATTTTGTGAGCTAATTCTGTATTTAGTTCCAAAGTTTAGCTCCACATCCAGACACACACATACTTTTCCTGGTAGTTTTCACCGGTTGGATTTTAAAGTTACCACATCCCCTCAAGTTGTAGCTTCCTTCATTTTGTGTGAATATTTTTTTTTATGTTCTCTGGCAGTATAACTTTGTTCACTTTGAATAGTAGCTGGGAAGTGGAGAACTCCACTAGATCAAACCGTTTTAATTGATTTGGACTGCAGAAATAGGATATTGGTATGATCACAGTATCTTATTGCTAATTTTTGGAGTACAAAAAAGGGGATGGAGTGAACTTTTGTAATTATTGTCCCAAATTTCTGTACAGTACGTTAAAAAGAAAAATATAATAAGTACAGCGCATTATAATTTAAAAAGAATTTGGCTTTATTGATAATTAAAACACTTTTAGATACCTTAGTTTGTATGTGTCTGATGTGTGTTTTCCAATTTAATTTACTGTTTATTGTAATTCCGAAAAATTTAATTTCTGATACAATGTCTATGGCAACACCATCCATTTTCACCGCCAGGTTTAGATTTGCCTTGTGATTACCGAAGAATATCACTTTAGTTTTATTTAAATGTAAAGATATTTTTTATATCCAACCATGTTTTTAGGGGGTCAGCACGGCGGGGCAGTGGTTAGCGCTTGTGCGGCACAGTTCATGTCATGGGAACCTGTCGTTGGTTCAAATCCAGCTCCAGACTTCCTGTGCGGAGTTTGTATGTTCTCGCCCGTGATTGCGTGGGTTTCCTCCGGGCACTCCGGTTTCCTCTCACGTTCCAAAAACATGCATTTCAGGTGAATTGGCCGGTCCAAATTATCCCTATGTGTGAATGAGCGACTGAGTTGTCTGTCCCTGTGTGCCCTGCGATTGGCTGGCAACCAGTTCAGGGTGTCCCCTGCCCACTGCCCGGAGATGGCTGGGATGGGCTCCAGACACCCCGCGACCCTAATGAGGATAAGCGGTGTAGCTGATGAGATGAGATGTTTTTAGGGCAATTAATTCACTATTAATATTTGTTACTAGATCAATATAATTATTGTTGAAATCTATCCATCTCTCTACTATCTACCTTGGTCATAGCTCTCAAGACGGGTGACCGACAGCAAGACAAACACATACAATAACAAAGAAAATAAAAGGGAAAAAATTAGCAAAAAAACACACACAAAATTTTTTGGACCATGGTCAACCCAAATGCCCAAACACCCAAACAAGTTAAGCACCTCGACACCTAAGTTGGTCATGCTTTCGTCCCTCCAGATGAAATGGGACACCAGAAAGCGCCCATGTCACTCGGGTCAGGGTGACATAACACATTTTTTTGTTCAACAGCAGGGCCCGACAGCTTTCACTGGTTTACCCCTGCCGCATCATACGGGTGCCCAGCCCATCCTTAAGAACGCGTCCACAATCCCACTATCCTGGAATAGAAAATGTTAATGTAATCTGCAAATATGACTAATTTGAATAGTTTGGAAGCAATAATATATCGTTAATATATAAATTGAAAAGCTTTGGACCCAGGACGAAACCCTGTGGTACTCCACAACAATGTCCAAGTATCCAGAAGTCAACCCTCCCATTTTTACATATTGTTGCCTCCCAGTCAAGTAGTTTTCAATCCATCCCAAGGTCACTCCCCTGATGCCATATCGTTCCAGTTTTTTGAAAAGTAACTTATGATTAATAGTATCAAATTCTTTTTTAAAATCAATAAATATCCCAGCTGCATATCTCTTCTTTTTTATGCTCTTGGTAATTTCTTCTACTGTATCAACTTGTTGTTGATCTGTTAGCCCTAAAACTATATTGAGTCTAATAGTTTAATTTATACTACAAAGTTTCTCCAATATTTAGGAGAACTGAGGAAGCAGAGATACCGGTCTGTAGTTTGGGAAGATGTTTTTTTTTTTTCATTTTTGAATATTGGTATCACTTTTGCTATTTTAATTTTATTTGGAAATTTCCCTGTTAAAAATGATAAATTACAGATGTAGGTTAATAGTTTCACAATGCTATGTATAATTTGCTTAACTAATACCATATCTATGTCAAAACCGTCAGTAGATGTTTACCAGGTCTAATAACTCTGACATGGTCTGGTTACATTTAGGAAAATCCAGTAAATCCAACTATAAAATATGAATTCCAAAACGCATGATAATGCATCAAAAAAAATCTGCCTAAAAGCATTCCTGCATTTTTAGCCTCTGACCTTTGGATTGACAACCCTCTTATTCAATTGCAAGCTTTTTTTCACAGCCCATAGCCTGCATAGCTTTTGAATGCCTGTGTTATAACCTGACAAAATTGGCTTCAAAAATATTTAGCCAATAATGACTGATTTAAATGTTGGTGGACAAATTGGTTTGCCAATGAAATTCCCAAAATAATTGTATGCAATTTTACTAGGAGTATCTAAATTGTAGCCAAAAATAAACATGCATAAAACAACACGGAATACATTTTTACGCGTCATTATTTGCAAAAATGTGCACTGGTTTACTTCTGGAAAGAGAAGTTAAACAACTGTTTCACAATGTATAAATATTGGCAAAAATAAAATACACAGTAGCAAAGTTTTTCGTGTTGTAAACTGGTTGTCTTCAAATGGACACTTTTTGGAAACACTTTGACATATCTTTGAAAAAATACAATGTTTAGTTTTTCAGATTGTGATCAAATTTGACCTGGGACCAGATGCTATTGTGCCAGCTGTTTTCCAGCTAAGATGCCAATGCTACACTCTTCTGCAGGCATGTAATTGCAAAAAGAATTCAGGCAACTTGGGATCCTCAATGTTAGTAGCACTTGCAGTGATTATTTCAGTTTGGGACCAAAGACTAAAACCATCCTTTTTCTCCAAACAGTTCAAAAACAGCATTCAATTTACTTTAGGTATGTTTTGGATTGGGATTTTATGCAAATTTTACAGGAACATTAAGGTGTTAAGGGATCTGAAAACTATTATTTCCATAACATGCCACAAAACAAATGTGGATAAAAAAACAACAACAAAAAACAAACAAAAGAAACTGTAGCCTAAAGTTTATAGTCCTGTAACTATTGTTTTTTATTGTACACTTATCATATACATTCATACTAGAGAAGAAAATAGTCGGGAGGCAGAAGCAGGTCCCTCTTGCCGTAAGTGGCTGATCCCACATTAGTTGGCGTGTAGACCGTCCCTATGGTGTTACTTGAACGCACCAGGAAGTCCGCGAGTCTTTGAGTGACGCATGTGGCTGTGTTGCACTTTCTCTTCTGGATGCTGTGGCTAAAATCGAAGATAAGATGCCGTCAGATGACAAAACTATGCATATTGAGTTTGTTTACTTGCAGGCAACAATTTGATTCAAACTGAATTTTTCAAGTTTTCTGATCATGTAAAGCCTCCTTCTGATTTTCCACGGGTTTGAGCATTCACCCAAAACCTGTGGGTGTCACTTGGAATAACGCTGAGTAACATCAATCCCAAGTCTGGCAATTATTATCAAATATGTCCAAAACCTATATAAAGACACATTTTGCTGAGTTTCCAGCCATGCCAATTTTTTTTTACCATTTTATTGAATAGAGTAATGTACCACTTGAAAGGTTGTTTGGCCCACAAACGTCAGTTGTTTTTACAACAACTTTTACATGAAATTTCAATTTTTTTGGAGTATCTTTTGTTACATCATACGAACATGTTTTGGGATTAGTCGGTTGCACAATACAGAACTGTACTTGATCAAACCTTTTAGTGGAAATACAATGTTGGCAACAAGATTGACTTGATGTATTCGGAAATTATTTGAATGCAACACAAGATCAACCCAAAAGAACCCCCCCCCCAAAAAAAAACCCCGTCTTTTTTTCTTTGTTTCTTTCATTTTTTTCTGACGTGTTTATTTCTTTTCTTGCTTTTTCCTCTCTTTCTTAATTGTTCCTTAGTTTTATTCCTCTCTTTTCTCTATTTTTCTTTTCACCTTTTGATATTTCTTTGTTAGCTATTTTCTTATTTTTTATTTGAGTATTTCTCCCCGCTTTTTTAAGTTACTTTGTGCATAATTGTAAATATAGTTATTAAAGCAACAAAAACAATCTAAAAAGCCCTTTTGGAGCCGAGCTAAAGGAGCCGGTTTTCGAAAAACGTTACTGACTACTCAAATTCGTGCAATTTAGACATCCATCCATCCATTATCAGCACTGCTTATCCTCAGTAGGGTCGCAAGCGTGCTGGAGCCCATCCCAGCTATCTTCGAGAAGTGGGCAGGGGACACCCTGAACTCTTTGCTAGGCAGTCGCAGGGCACACAAAGACTGACAACTCACTTGTTCATACCGAGGGACAATTTGTAATGGCCAATCAACCTGAAATGCATGTTTTTGGAATGTGGGAGGAAACTGGAGTGCTCGGAGGAAACCCACGCGAGCACAGGAAGAACATGCAAACTTCACACAGGATGGTTCGATCTCATGACCTCAGAAATGTGCCGCACATGTGCTGCCATGCTGCCTGCAATTTTGACATTGGCTTCAAAATACCACATTTAAAACACACCACCAAGGAAACCCAAATTGTTTTTACCTGCATGCAAATGTCAATTTGGCTGAATTTGCAACTGAATTTGCAATTTTGAACCCTATTGCTGCTAACGGGACCACCAATAAACAAAAAACTCAATTAGTTTAGTTTGAGTCTCCATAGTTTGTTTCTTCCTTGTGCTTTTAAGCACTAATTTTTGGTTGAAGTACAAAATACAGCAATAACTAGTGCTCAAATATTACACAGTGTCTATTTTGTATCAAAATTTGAATGTGGAAACGACATGGCTCTTTTTATGTTCTTTTTTCTCTCTCTTTGTCCTTTTTTCCCTTTTCCCTTTTTCAATCTTTTTTCTTTATTTCCCCTCTTTGGACTTTTTTATTTCCTTATTTCAATTTTTTTTTTACTTTTGTTCTTTCTCTAAAAAAGTTAGGCAAAAAAAAATAAATATTGTGGTTTGATCAGTTCAAGTCTTTGTAGTTTGTCTTTTATTTTTATTTTTCGGTTATCGGCACAGTAAAGCAACATCTACTGGTCAAGTAAAACACACTGTCCCTTTGATGTAAGCGCAGCCCATAGAAATTATTATTAACTATTATTAATTATTCACTTATTACTGATTTATTTTATCCAGAAATATTCTTGATATTTTTAGATCTTATATTGTGGAGCATTTTTTCAAAAGATATTTGAGAACAATGATTTACAGTGCATCCGGAAAGTTTTCACAGCGCTCCACTTTTTCCACATTTTGTTATGTTACAGCCTCATTCCAAATTGTATTAATTTAATCTCTTATCTCAAAATTCTACACAAAATACTCCATTATGACAATGTGAAAATGTTTTTTTTAACTTTTTTTGAATTGATTAAAAATAGAAAACTAAGAAATCATATTTACATAAGTATTCACAGCCTTTGCTTAATACTTTGTTGATCCACCTTTGGCAGCAAATACAGCCTCAAGTCTTTTTGAATATGATCCCACAAGTTTAGCACACCTATCTTTTGGCAGTGTTGCCCATTCTTCTCTGCAATAAGTCTCAAGCTCAATCAGGTTGGATGGGAGACGTTTGTGCACAGCCATTTTCAGATCTCTCCAGAGATGTTCGATCGGATTTAAGTCTGGACTCTGTCTGGGACACTCCAGGACATTCACGGAGTGGTTCTGAAGCCAATCTTTTGAGATCTTGGCTGTGTGCTTTGGGTCGTTGTCCTGCTGAAAAATGAACCTTCGCCCCAGCCTGAGGTCAAAAGCGCTCTGGAGCAGGTTTTCATCCAGGATACCTCTATATATTGCTGCATTCATGGCGCCTGGCATTCACACCAAAGAGTTCAATCTTTGTCTCATCAGACCAGACAATTTTGTTTCTCATGGTCTGAGAGTCATTCAGGTGCTTTTTGGCAAATTCCAGACGGGCTTCCATGTTCCTTTTACTAAGGAGTGGCTTTCGTCTGGCCACTCTACCATACAGGCCTGATTGGTGGATTGCTGCAGAGATGGTTGTCCTTCTGGAAGGCTCTCCTCTCTCCACAGAGGAACGCTGGAGCTCTGACAGAGTGACCATCGGGTTCTTGGTCACCTCCCTGACTAAGGCCCTTCTTCCCTGATCGCTCAGTTTAGAAGGCCGGCCAGCTCTAGGAAGAGTCCTGGTGGTTCCAAATGTCTTCCATTTACGAAAAATGGAGGCCACTGTGCTCATTGGGACCTTCAAAGCAGCAGAAATTTTTTTGTATCCTTCCCCAGATTTGTGCCTCAAGACAATCCTGTCTCGCAGGTCTACAGACAGTTTTTTTGACTTCATGCTTGGTGTTTGTGCTCTGAAATGCACACTCAACTGTGGGACCTTATACAGACAGGTGTGTGCCTTTCCAAATCATGTCCAATCAACTGAATTTACTGCAGGTGGACTCCAATTAAGCTGTAGAAAGATCTCAAGGATGATCAGTGGAAAAAAGATGCACCTGAGCTCAATTTTGAGCTTCATGGCAAAGGCTGTGAATACTTATGTAAATGTGATTTCTTAGTTTTCTATTTTAAATTAATTCAAAAAAAGTTTAAAAACAAACTTTTTCACATTGTCATAATGGAGTATTTTGTGTAGAATTTTTAGATAAGAGATTAAATTAATACAATTTGGAATGAGGCTGTAACATAACAAAATGTGGAAAAAGTGAAGCGTTGTGAATACTTTCCGGATGCACTGTATTTTTAAGTTTTCTTGTGGAGAACCCAATTCGGCCAAACCTCACCCAGATGCTAGCTTTGATGGCCTTCAATTCAATTGGTTTTGAGTCCCCTGAGGTAAACCATTCTTCCGGATAGCTCCAGAAATCCAATATTCCATTTCCAATCGGATTATTGCCTGCATATAAACATAGTCAGTGATTTCACCCCCTGCTATATAATCCACCTGTTCTTATCGGTGACCTCTCGTGTGGCCACCGAGCTGAGGGAAGGGTTGGAGAAGGGGAACACAGACCATTCCTGAGCAGTCTCCTCCTTGCCCAAAGAGGTAAGACTGGAGTGTCTGAATCACAAAAGAGAAACTGAATCGCTGATGGCCGTCCAAGGGGGAAAATGAAAAGTGACCACTTAAATCCCCCTCTGAAGCTTCTCAGACCAGCATAATTTTGCACAGTCTCCACAGTCTCAGAAGGTTATTGCAAAAGAGAAATGTATTCAGTTCACATGTTCTGACATTGTCCCATTAATTTCTTCAATTAAAGATCTTTTCGTGATTCTTGGACCTTCAGTTTTGAATATTATCAACAAATTGTATAAACATATGTTGTCCCAGCGGATTTTAAGTCCGCTGTCATACACCTACACTTAAGCGACCCATTCTTGACCCAGTAGGCCTATGTAGTAACAGATCTGTTTTTAAACCTAGGGTTTCTTTCTAACGTACTTGAAAAAGTTGTAGCAAAGCAGCTAAATGATTTTATGACTCAGAATAATATTTTTGAATTCATGCAGTGAGGAATAAGCAATAATCACTATACTGAAACTGCCCTGGATAAGGTTACCAACGATCTTCTCCTGGCGATGGACTCTGGCACTTCATCACCGTTGCTGCTGCTTGACTGTGCTGTCTTCAACACTGTAGACAATAATATCTTACTGTATTGTCTGGAAAAAGTGATTGGTCTCTCAGGTACTGTTGTCTCATGGTTCAGATCCTCCCTCTCATATAGAACGCAATGTGTTCTATACGGTAATATGACCTCTGAGCCCTTTAGTACTTAGTGTTACCTGTAGTGTTCCGCAGGGGGTCAGTACCTGGTCTCCTTCTCTTAAGCAATTATATCCTTCCGTAATATTATTCGCAAATATAAAATCAGTTTCCATTCCTATGCTGATGACAATTAACTGTATCTTCCAACGGAGGAATATGACCCACTAAATTTTGGAAATTTAGAGACCTGCCTCAGTGTCATAAAAATATGGATGTTAATTAACTACTTGCGCCTTGTCAGGTTTTCAATGTAAATCTCTTGAATTTCTGTCTCAAGGTAATTAGCTCGTTTTTATATTACTAAATATAAAAACAATGTTTCTCATACACACACACACACACACACACAAAGTAACGTTTCAACAATGAGTGTAATTATATCTCTTGTACGTTTATCAATCTTGTATTCTTTTATTTTGAAGTCATGTTCTTGTCTGTACTGATTTCTCTGACGCGAAATAAACCACGCCCTCTCTCGGTTTGTAATCCATCCAGAACGGACGTAAGTTCTTGTCTGCCATAATCATGTAGAATTAAACTATATACCGTATTTTCCGCACTATAAGGCGCACCTAAAAGTCTTGTTTTTTTTCAAAAGCTGACCATGCGCCTTATAACACAGTGCGCCTTATATATGGCTCAATATTAAATTCGCAAGGTCTCGCAACTACGAGAAACAGCCGCCGACTCCATTTTTCGCGCTGTGCATACTGGGAAATATTAAACGATTGGTAGTTGCCGGGGCTCGTGTTGTATTTGTTTACTAAGTGGCAAAATGGCTACCCCATTAAACTGCTTAATTCATATTCAACAAATACAGTATTTGTCTGAATCCAGGGTTATGACTGGTGAAGATGTAAAGCACAATTTACCTTAAACAAACGCAGAATTATTCAGAATGTCACGTTTGAGAGAGAGAGAGAGCGAGAGAGAGAGAGAGAGAGAGAGATTCTCTTTCATACGTGCATTTGTATAAGAAAATGGCTCCTGTTAAGAGACACGCGTACAACGCCGAGTTTAAACTCAAAGCGATCAGTCACGCAGCACAACACGGCAATAGAGCGGCAGCGAGAGAGTTAAACTTAAATGAATCGATGGTACGGAAGTGGAGAAAGGATGAAGATAAGCTCCGCCAAGTAAGGAAAACTCAACAAAGTTTCCGTGGCAATAAAGCAAGATGGCCAGAGTTAGAGGAGACACTTGAACAGTGGGTTGTTCAACAAAGAGCGGCAAGCAGAAGTGTCAGTACGATAACTATACGTATGAAGGCAACAGCGCTGGCACAAAAACACCGGACGTGTTGGATGGCCCATTCACTGAGATATGGTCAATTCGAACACAGCAGAAGAAGAATTCGAGGGATTCGTCGATGAGGAGCTTATAGAGTGATCTTTGTTTTTCTTTTGTGTGTTTACGTTTTACATTTTACAGTTATTATGTTATTGCTTTGCACTCGTTGTTTTTGCACATTACGAGTGTCACTTTATTGCGATTGCACTAACGTTTCATTTAAAATAACAGTATCAGACGTTTTTTTCTTTGCGTGTTGACTAAATGGACAAAAAATAAAATGATATGTCGATGTTGTTCAAAGATGTCAAAGATGTGTCACGAAAATGCTTTACCTCAGAGAAAATAATAAAACGGCTGTTTATTTATTTTGGGAGTGAATGGAGTTGTGGAAAGCTTGTTTGTTAATAAAGTTTGACCTTTTTGAATATTTTGTTGACATTCCCTTGAGCGTGGCAACATCTAGAGGTTGCATAAAGTAACTACATTCTCTACTGTAGTCAAGTCGTCACATTTATTTACCGTAAATAGCCCTTAATCCCAAAAATGTCTCGAAGGACTGCACAGGATTACAATTACAAAATTGCACAATTACCTGATCTTAAACCAGCATGCACTTATAGCGCCTTATAATGGGGTGCGTCTTATGTATGGCATAAGTTTTAAAATATATCATTCATTGAAGGTGTGCCTTATAACATGGTGCGCCATATAGTGCGGAAAATACGGTACATGCATTTTATCTGTCCAAATATAGCCACTAAATAGTCTTAATAATGTCAATCCCTGACAAAATGGTGCCGATTACCGGTTTGTTCAGCGTTTTTTGTTCGATTCTACTGGATTGGGATGAAAGAGCACATGGGACCACACGGTTAGCATACCGAGGTTAGCATCCAAAATGCTTTGGAATCGGGTAGGAACGGGCTTCAACGAACCAGAGTGGTATACTTGCTAAGGTAAAATGCATGTATTTAAATACAAATTTGGAATAATTTTAAGAAAAGCCATAAAATGAAAGAAGACGTTGACAATTGGGGGTTTCGTTAGCGAATTATTAAATTGGTTCGAGGGTGTGCTTCACTGAGTCAAATATGATCGTGTGTGTCCATATGTATATATATATGATACATATATATATGTATATGTATGTGTGATACATATATTGATGATCCGGGTTCGAGGGTTCCCCTCACCGTTAATGGGATTGGTAGCCTGTAGGTTTGAGTACTAGTCTCATACCAAAGAAATTCGAAGCACATGGGCCTCATTTCAGTAGCCGGTAACCGAAAAGGAAACGGCAGTCTATGATATTACTAGGAATTAGCCTCGTAAATCATAGAGAGAGAGAAGACAGGCTTAAAGTGGTTCGCTATTGTGAATATATTAAATCTCTGCAGTCGGTAGAGTCCCCGATTTGAAATCATTTTAAAATGAAAAGATAACAAAATATATTAAATAAACTACATGGCTTCAAGGTGCACCGTCTAAAACTATCTAAATTAAGCGATTTTTTGTGGGCCCTCTGTCTGTACATGTTTGTTCAATGTTGTGAAATGTGTTTTTATCTATCCTATATTCTCTTTCTTCTTGTCTAATGTTTGTCTTGTGCTGGCTTTTAATCGGCCCACATAACTGAAAGGAAAAAAATAGGAAAGAATCAAAGCAAAATTGCCGCAAACGAGAGAGTGCGCCACAACTTAAAAAATGAAAAAAAAAAGGAAAAAGCGACGCGAATGAAGTGCACATGGAAACGAGAGAAACCTTTTTTTAAACCATTTAAAATATGTTGTTTTTGGGTGGAACCGAGAGCACATCTCGTAAGGAATTGAAAACGTTCGTTTTTTGGAATATCGGCATTTGACGCGAAGGGTGTGCAAAATAACGGCCGCGGGCCTATCGGGTTCCCCGAAAAATATTTTTTGGTCCAAATTTTTTTTGTTTTTTCAATTGGAGAACGATAAATTCAGGAGTGTAAAGTTTAGAAAACTTATGTTTGAGTTATATTAGATGCGTTAAATGAAGTTAATGCCAGAATAACACTTGGAAAATATTAATAAAGATAGAATATTCCGGTTTTAAGTTCAAAATTAGAAAATTAAGGACTGTAAAGACAAGGAAAAATCCAATTGAGTGAATTGGAAGAGATTGATTTGAGATAAAAGCATTTTTGTACAAAATTATTGAAAAGCGAATAATAATTTCTTTTGAGTGGAATACAAACGAATAGAATGACTCGTTGTAGATCAATACACGTCATTTTCACATTTAATAGGTGAAGCTAAAATTGTACATTTAATTGGTTTGAAGGAAAAAAAGCTAAAATTAAGTGAGTTGGTTATACGTCAATTTCCCATTAAACTGGTAAGCTAAAAGGCTAGTGTTAGAGGGTGCAGAAGGAAAAAATGTTATGTTGAGAATGAATTGTTGGCAAAGCAGGTAGGAAAGTTACAAATGCAGAAAGATGAGAGTTAGTAGGAGAATGTAAAAGGGAAAAGTTACTTAAATAAAATAATTTGCTGGAAATTGGGTATGTAAAACTTGCGAAAAAAGTGAAAAACAACACATTATGTGATGTTTTTGGAGTTACTCATGGTCTTGAAAAACACTATATAAATGCAAACCATTTATAATAGATTAGAATATACTTTTACTGACATAGTTACAAAATGGGTTAACATATTGTGACTGACAATGAAATTTGGCATGACAATCCATCTTCAAAGTGAGGTAAAGGAATAGAGAAGATAAGGTTATAGTTATAATTGATACAATATTTACACAAAATAATTTGCATGTAAGATGTTACATACAGTTGAGGTTTGTGTAATATGCATTTGGTGAAAAATAGTCATCGTAGTGAGAAAAAAGTTGTCAGTATTGTGCAAAACATGTGACAGTATTTTTATAGCTTATCTATAAAAAGAAAATAATTATTGAAAGGATGAATATCTAATAGAAGGCAAATGAACATAGACATAACATATTGTTTTGCTTTAGAACAAGAAATGAGATGGCAAAGTATTATAATAATATAAATTCGACTACAAAAATACTATAGTAATACTATACAGACACTACACTATTTCGTTGCCACAATAAGAAATATTATAGACTACAGAAATATTATTAGGGAACCATCGTGAAAACACTACAAAGGAACTAAGGTAAAGTTTGATTTTACAGTAAAAGTGTTGTACTAACAGCGTTTTATAAGTTTTAGAAATTTGGTTCTTGTCTCATTTGGACTCAAGACCCCCCCATGGCTCACCAAGGAGGAAGCGGTGAAGAAAAGGTAGCACTAATAACGATGATGAAGATATTACATGGGATGAACAATGGTAAGTGAAAAACCAATTTTGATGATATTAAAGAAATGTGTCAACACTAAGGGCGTTACAGGTGAGAACCAGAAAAGGTTTTGTGTTCATATGCTCCCGGTATGAACATGACCATGACAGGTAAATCTCATCTCATCAGCTGCACCGCTTGTCCTCAGTGGGATAGCAGGAATGCTGGAGTCCATCACAGCGATCATCGAGCAGCGTTTGGAGGACACATTGAACTGGTTAACAGACAATTGCAGGGCACACAAAGATAGACAATTCACTAGCTCATTCACACCTAGGGACAATTTGAACACACACACACACACAGGAGGTTCCCAGGTCCTTTGTACTATGCTGCACATGTGCTGGCCACTGCGCTACCGTGCTGCACACACATATACCATATAACATATATATATATGAAACCATTTTACAACTGAACTATCAATAATATAATATGATGAAAAGAAAAGAAAAGATGAATAGATATTGTAGTGTACGGAGTTTATTTTGCCCCTAAAGGATTTTGAATTCCGTGTACTAGCTTGCTAAAATATTTATAGTTCTAGGCAGAGATCTATGAACCCCTAAAATTTAGTGATACAAACATCGAAGTTATGAATCTGTGACAAATATAGTAGACATCTCCGTATTCATTCAGTTTTAATCATCGAATTATTAATTTATTTTCTGCATTTATTTGTTGATGGTAATGGCAAAAGACCACAGGCTTGTCTTTTTTCTATTTTTCTACTTTTTGTACTTCCTTCTTTCCTTAACATCTTAGTACAATATAATTCGTGAGATCAATCATCAAAGCAAATGAGCCGTTTAAAAGCAAGCTCTCTTTAATGAATTGAACAAGGGAAAAAAAAGCCGCTTGTCTAATAAAAAAGACTGACTTAACCTTCGCTCGACAACAATTACCACCAACAATGACGTAATCTCAAAGCGACGAGATTTCATTAGCTAAGATCGGCGTGCAGAAAAATAAAAACTCACAGCAAAACCAAAATAACGATAGGGCTTGTAATGCGTTAAATCTTTGTTAAAGAGTAACTAAATGATAATGACAATTTAAAGGAAAAAAAAGTCCCCAGCATAAATGATGCGTCTAGGACACAAGTACGTGGGGAAATGAAAACACTGAGTTTATAATACAAGATAATTATACAGAATAGTTTAAAAAGAAAGAATATTTGAGTAACCAAACTAATCATTTCTCGTTGATCATGCGAATACCAAAGGGTAATAACTTTAATACGTATAGTTTTGCTCTTAATAAAGCAAGGACGAGTAAAGCAATGAAGATGACTGGAAACCATCCATAATTTTAGTGTCCATCTTCTCGTTTGTAAATGGACAAATTCAAAAGAGGCGTAATACGTAAAAAGATTATTTCCTTAGTTGTTCTCGTATTCAATAATAGATTACTCTTAATAAAATAATGCAGGTCATTTGAACCATTTCAAATAATCAAAATTCTGAAAGAAATTTGAAAATGACGACAAATTAACACAGAAAAGAAAATTCGAGACTAGAAATCATTAATAATGTAGCTGAAGCTATTTCAGTCACTGAAATAGCTTCTTTTAAACAGAAAAGAAAAAAACAAGTATTAATAGTCGGACCAGATCATGTTGATTTGTATAGCTTTAATCACAAGGGATCTCGAAGGGTAGCTTAGAACAAAGACTATTGCGTAGAAACAAAGATTGTAGGAAATAAAAATAACGGATTAGTTGATTTCGAGACATATCATGCTAATTTAGAAATAATTGCATGGGAAATAAATGGATAGAAATTGATTTAACTAAGATAATGTCTACTCGTACTTAAACTTAGAGAAAAAATTAAGACATTGAATAATCCGGCTAATTTGCTAGGACATCCCAGTACGTAAGCACGATAAAATTAACGAGACTCTTAAGTGCCACTGAATTCCACAAAAGACTCTTTGTTTTCTTTTTGAAAGTCAATGCACTTTCCAAAGGACATATCAATCTGTCAAAAAGAGGTCATGGACAAAAATTATTTGCTGAAAGGGGGAAAAACAGTTGACAACAAAGACATCAGTCATCCATTATCCGCGCCGCTTATCAACAGCGAGGCCAAGGGGTGATGGAGCACATCCCAGCTGCGCTCATCAACAACGAGATCAAGGGGGTGATGGAGCACATCCCAGCTGCTTTTCAGACAGCTAACAGGAGATACCTGCACTCGTTCAGTCAGTGGAACTAAAACCAAAGACAATAAAGTAATTTCGTGTTTGACATGGACACATTTTGAAAGTATTTTTGATGGGCCAAAATCAACATTCATATGGTGAATGTAATGTGGAATACGCAAATCAAAGACTGAAACACAACAACATTCAAGAATACGTCTGCTTGAAGTTATATAGAGTCTTGTTAATACAAAGTGCAAATGTACGCGAGGAAGATTGATAAATTCATCTTGCAAATTTATAAATGCTGTCTTATTTCACTCGTATTCATAGATAGTGAACTTAGGTTTGAACTCAGGGGGGAAGTTTGGAGACATTCAGTAAAATAAAAGTTAAAACCTAGTTTTGTTTTTTTGAGATTCAAATTACGAAATTTGGACAAATAGAAACATATTACACAAAATAAATGTTGTAATATAACAAAATTACAATGTTTGTCAAATTGATTAACAATAATCAATTAGAATAACCATTCGTCATTAGATTATCGCCCGCATTGAAAACATTTGTGGGCGATATTTTTCATTTTTGGCAAAATCATTCACTTTGAGTGTGAATTACCTGCTTTCTTTGCAAAATACTGTTATTTTGAACAAATTTACTTACTGAAATGATAATACACAGGTTATGATTTTTACAAAAGGCAAAACAAAGAGTGAATCATAACAATAAAAACGTGTTTTTTTTAGCTAAATTGATAATTTAACAATCTACCCTGGTCATCTGCCTCGAGGGGAATGGCCAACAGCAAGATAACACATTGAAAATCAAAAGAAATGCAAATAAAAAGTGCATACAAATTTTTTTTTCAAATATGATCAATCCACAAAAGAGAACACTCAATCACTCAAATCAGGGTGAATGATATTGACAAGAATAATGGTTAAACTGATTCAGTGACTTGAATTAGTAAAAAAGCAAAATTTGAGATTTTGAACCAACAATTCAAAAAATAAATTGTTTATCTTTGAGTTGGAGTTTTGGGATATAATGCTCAAGATGGATATGACAACTTATAGTTGGGATTTTGATTTTCACTTATAATAAATACAAAGACAACTTAAGAAAATATACGAATCTATAAATGAATTTGTTTTCTTTTGTAATTTAATTTGAGCCACGAAAATGTCTCAACAGGGGGGAAAAAATGGGGATAGCATAAACTATTAAAAAAAAATTTTTAAGTCCCTCTATCCTTTTTTCCATCTATAGCTTTCCCTGAATATTCAGTTATATGGTATTCATTTATGCTTATCTCATCCACACAGGAAATAGTGACCCCTGCTGACCAGAGACGTAGTTCAGTCAGTGCTTTCGCCATCAGTTGTGTCTCCTATACACGTCCGCATCGAGGCTGTTGTCATCAGCTGCCACACGAATTTCCAACATCACGCCAGGGGGCGTGGGGATCTTAACGGTTGCCATGCTCATGAAAAACAAATCAAAGCTGCCAAATAGTGCCCTAATCTATTCTCCCGAAAGAATAGGTATCGGACTCCACAATGATATCTAGAAAAATGGTGGTCATAAAAGTAACAAAATAAGACTCCAAAAACAGTGGGAAGAAAGGAGTTTGGTTCAATTTCTGCTATTGTTTTGTTGAAAACTTTGGACTTTGCGGACTGCTTTGCTACATTGGTATTAGCTACCACACATCACACAATTTCATTGATAATAACCAGATAATCCACAAGTCTCACATACTTACACATCGGACCCTACAACTATAAACATAGTTACTGGGTTAATCAAAATTAACACTGATTAATTGATTGATTCTTTGATTGAAATTTTTGTTTATTCTCTAACAAATACTTGCTAGGTCAAAAAAAACGACAATTGAGCTAACATAAGAGAAAAAGGTTTTTTTTCCACATGAATCAGATCATAGAATGAACGTATTATGATAAGAAAATATATCTTATCAAGGTTCTTCTGATGCGTTTCAACATTAGGTCTCAAACTTAATGAAGGAACAATCAGGGTAACAGGCGATATAATGTTTTTGATTTTGGGTTTTATTCCTATAGTAAGACATCCACACATCTTATCGATGCCGGTAGTCATATTGCTAGAATTTAAAATTCAATATTTTTCTTAATGAAAAAGGGTTTTGGAGGTTTGTTTATGCATACAATTTTTTGATAAAATGGCACCATGCATTCTAACCTCTTGCCTAACTAGTGATGCTACAGTTTCGAAAAAGGATTTTGGGGATCCTTTCATTCTGTTTATCTTAATTCTTGCAGTCTCCATCAATGACCTTAGAGTTAATGATTGCTTAACTGGAGATTTTTCCTTCACTTTTGAACTTTTTCACCTTTTTGTTTTTGTTCGTTTTAGTTGTCCAATTTTTGTTTGTTTTTGTCCGTTTTTGTTTTATCCTGTTTTTCCAGCAAGAGACATTCCTCGGAGGAGAGAAAGTTTTTTTCCTTTCTTGAAAGTTTTTTGCCTCCGTGTGATTACCAATCTATTTTTTTTAAATTCTTCAACAACAGGGGGGAAAATGTCAGGTTTTCAATGTAAATCTCTTGAATTTCTGTCTCAAGGTAATTAGCTTGTTTTTATATTACTAAATATAAAAACAATGTTTTCTCATACACACACATAAAGTAACATTTCAACAATGAGTGTAATTATATCTCTTGTACGTTTATCAATCTTGTATTCTTTTATTGTGAAGTCATGTTCTTGTCTGTACTGATTTCTCTGACGCGAAAATAAACCACTCCCTTTCTCGGTTTGGAATCCATCCAGAAAGGACGTAAGTTCTTGTCTGCCATAATCATGTAGAATTAAACTGTATACATGTGTTTTATCTGTGCAAATATAGCCACTAAATAGTCTTAATAATGTCAATCCCTGGCAGCCTGCACTCTGAAAAGACTGAAATGTTAATCGTTGGTCCATCTAAAAAAATGTGACATGTCCTCAAGCACTGGCTCTGAACATTGGCAAATGTAATATCACCCAGACTCACTCAAAAATCTAAGTGTCACATTTGACCCTAATCTGTCCTTCCAGTTACAAGTTGAGAGTACTATTAAACCAGCTTTTTTTCCATCTTCGCAACATTGCTAAACTTTGCCATATGCTGTCCCTGTCTGATACTGAAATTGTTATTCACATGTTTGTTACCTCCAGTTTTAATTACTGTAATGTATTATGCTCCGGTCTTCTCAAGTCTAGTGTCACGATCCTGCAGCTGGTACAAAATGCTGCAGCCAAGCGTTTAACCAAGACAAGAATGTATGATCACATTACCCCTGACATTAAGTAAACCTGCATTGGCTCCCTGACAGCTTAATATTTTAAGGTTTTGTTGGCATTACACAAAATTGCTTGCCCTTTCATAACTTTCAGATTTAATTTCCCCCTAGGTGTCTGCTCGGAGCCTTTTCTCAAAAAAAAAAAAAAAAACGGTCTGCCAGTGATCCCAAGAGACAATAGGAGATCTGCAGATTTGAGAATGTTTTCCATCCGGGCCCCGGTTCTGTGGAATGCTCTGCCTGTTTGAGATTTGATCTGCAAACTCACCGACACTGTTTAAATCTAGGCTTAAACACACTTATATTTTATAGTTTAGGAATGACCTATACATGTGTATTGCAACATCCATTATGTCCTGGAAATACTGGAAGGGGATTACCTTTTCTCAAGGCGTCTTCCTTTTCCTCATGCTGAGGTTTTGAGTTTTTTCCTGGCGCTCATATAGGTTTTAGATCAGGGGATAGTGTAATAATAATCTGTAATAGTCTGTGGTCTGTGCACCCATTTGAGATTTCTTCTGAATAATGCTATACAAAAAAACGTGACATGACTTAAGATTGCAAAACGAAATTATGACCCAACGTTGAATGCGCTATAGCTTTCCGTTTTACTCACCTGTATCCCGGGGCGGCGGCACCAAAATGCATCAACACAAATAGAATTAAGAAGTGTCTGGGTATCCTCAGGTGATGCATGGTTACTGAGGTGAAAGGGGAAGAAAAATACCCAGCAAATTAGTATCCGGAATCTTGCACACAGTTGTTATTTTCACATGAATTAAACCAACATCTATCCGGGTACATTTGTACACAACATAATAATTCTATTAAGTATTAGAATACCATTATTGCCAAAACAGTGGGGGGAAATTCCATGTATTATGCTAGCTTTAAGTTGTATTAATTACTAAATTATGTTCCCTAAAAGATAAATATATTTAGACAATCAGAAAAAGCAAATAATTAAAAAAAATGACAGATTAAATTATACTGTATCCACAATTTTACCAATATATATTTATTGATTTCAATTTATATATACAGCATGATAAAACTGGGAAAAAATCTATTTACTAGTCTGAGATGAAAATCCATGAAGAAGTCTGATTTCTCAAAAATTGAACATAAAACATTTTTCAATCAACACAAAAGTCTCAAAAATAATTTCACCTCTTACGAAAGACTTGATTATTGTTTTCATAATAATTGTTAGGATAAGGTTATTATTTTCGCCTCTGAAAAAGTGAATGACAAACAATGTTTTAGACTATCAATAAAAACATTCTTAATATGATCACATTATTTAAATATTGTCAAATCATAATTTTTGTTTTTAAAATACAAAAAAAATACTAAAAAAACTAAACGTGAGGCAACAATTAAAGGAAATACTACAATTCCAATACCTTTTATATTTTCTTAAAAAATAAATAAAAGCATAAATGGTTTTAGACGAACGGGAAAAGCAAACAAATATTTTAAAAGCAAATAATTTTTTTTTTAAAAAAGGACAAAAATGAAAGAGAACCCTAATATTTATAAAGGAAGATAATTAAATGGTTAAAGTACAAAATATGAAAACATTATTGGCTAGATCATGCATGCATGATTCTAGCTTCTACCATTTTGGAATTAGTAATTATCAACCTCGTTATATTTGTTGTATGTAAATACATGATATTCAATGTATTACCTTATAGTCTAATAAATATATATATAGAAATAAATATGCATTTAAATATGCATTGTAATCATGTACATTTAATGGTACAATAATATGCATTAGAGTAAAGAACATCTTTAAAGGTGGCAGGAATACTAATCATAGTCAGTAAATGGATAAACTTACATAAAAGGGCGAATGCCAACTGCAGCCTAGTGTAGCGTGGAGCAGTCCACAGGTTTGCCACGCTGTTTCCGAAGCGCTGTCAGTTATAGGCGTAGCACTACAACCACTTGTGACATCACTCCAAATAGAACCACCCTCCTCATTACTGTCAATTTCAGTCAGGCCAGGGATGGCATTCACCCTTCCGGAAAAGCCAACCTCGGAAGAAAACTGAAGTATCTCCGGATGCTTTTTTGAAGTTTAGTGTCAGCTCAACTCTGGCCTCATTTGCTCCCCTTTGGACTTCATTTTCTCATCAATAATGAATGGTGTGCTATTACCATCATCAATAATGAAGAGTTGCTCATTATGTTAAACAGAGAAGTAAAAACAAGTGAGAGGGTATAAATTATTTAATTCATTAAACGTTCAAATAATCATTTCACAGGTCTCTTTTGAGATTGACAAGTACTTAAACATTCTTGACGCCGCACAAACTTCTTAAGTACAGTATATATGTGATATAAATCAGGGATCTTTAACGTGGTGCCCGTGGGCACAAGCGTGCTTCCTAAGGGCGGCTGAGGTGCCTATGAGCCTGTTCTGAAAATATGGTCCTAGGAATTTTCAAGTGAAATTATTTTTAGTGGTTGACTGTGAGGAACTACACTGCCACAAAACCATTTCCCCTAATCTGCCAACACCTCGAAAGACCCACATTCTTTCAAAGAAAGTGACCAGCCTCTCCAGCTGTATAATAAAAATTAAAGATTACAAGTTGTTCACATGTAACCAAAAGATGAATGATTTGCTTGTGTCATATTAATGAGGGGGCAGCACGGCGGCGCAGTGGTTAGCGCGTGTGCGGCACAGTTCTAAGGTCTTGGGAACCTCCTGTGTGGGTTCAAATCCAGCTTCCGGACTTCCTGAGTGGAGTTTGTATGTTCTCCCCGTGCTTGCTTGGGTTTCCTCCGGTTTCTTCCCACATTCCAAAGACATGCATTTCAGGTGGATTGGCCCTCGGTGTGAATGAGCGAGCGAGTTGTCTGTCCCTGTGTGCCCTGCGATTGGATGGCAACCAGTTCAGGGTATCCCCTGCCCACTGCCCGATGATTGCTGGGATGGGCTCTGCACCCCCGCGACCCTACTGAGGATAAATGGTGCAGCTAATGAGATGAGATGAGATATTAATGAGGATTTATTCAATTTTGTTTCCGCGGGCATTTTTGCCTATCAGCAACAATTAGAAGTGCTTTCCCAGGACTAAGAAGGTTGACCAAGGTCTCCAGGCTGGGGGCCTGGCCACCCTGGCGCCATGAGGCTTGGAGAGCCTTAAGTTCTCTTCGTCACTCTCGTCTGGATGAAAACAACCGCCGTGAAGTCCACCGCCAAAAAGGATAAGAACCTCGATTTCTTCGTTTTCCTGTCAGGGCATGTGCTGGCTTTCACACACCCTTCCTTTGAGGGGCCCTCTTTGTTCTCAGTGGTATGCAAAAAAGATATTCTGTTGCAGTGTTCATTTTACCTCTGAAAAGTGATGGGTTTTTTCATTTTCTACTTTTATACTTCCTTTTTCTCTTAACTTCTTTATACAACATAATTCAATTTCCCCAAAATTTAGTCTCATGGAGGTTGAAATTGTAAATCGGTGACAAATATATAATAAAAATCTTTATATTCATTTACTTTTAATCATCAGTGTATTGGTAATATAAATCAGTTATCACTTCAGTTCACAACAATATTGTACATTATACAAAATAGTATTGCTGAAATAGTTGTATTAATCCATATTTTCATTCAGTTTTAATCATCAGTTAATTGGTAATACAAAGCAGTTATCACTTCAGATCTTTCAGTTCATATATTCTTCGTGGTTTGCTGTCCGCCACAGTTGTAATGCCTTCTCAAGGTCCAATCCATTATCATCCTCCTCATAGCGTAACCAGGAATATAATTTAGTTCATTTTGGCATAAAAGTCCTTTTCTTGCTAGGAGTATTCTTTTGTTTATTTTCTTTCATCGAATCATTCGCTTGAACACACGTGTTTTCTTGCCTCGGTGATCTTTCAAAGAAGTTCCATACCTGTCAACATCCACGGCTCCATGCCCTTACAAAATGTTTTATTTTCCCTTACAAAATAATCTTACACCATCTCATCTCATCTTATTAGCTACACCGCTTATCCTCAGTAGGGTCGCAGGGGTGCTGGAGCCCATCCCAGCAATCATCGGGCAGTGGGCAGGGGACACCCTGAACTGGTTGCCAGCCAATCGCAGGGCACACAGGGACAGACAACTCGCTTGCTCATTCACACCTAGGGACAATTTGGACCGGCCAATCCACCTGAAATGCATGTCTTTGGAATGTGGGAGGAAACCTGAGTGCCCGGAGGAAACCCACGCAAGCACGGGGAGAACATACTTTTTTCAAACGTGTTTATGTATGTAGTTTAACATGTTATATTGTACATGTGTTTCGTTATATCATATATATATTGGTAATTAACATTTTGTTGTGGGATACCAAGTTGCTCGACATAAATGAGGTTTATTATAAAAAAGGTTCAAAAATTAAGTAGCTTGGACGTTCACCGTGGAAGGAAAAAATACATGCAAATATAATTAAGTAGAATAATACATTTTCTCATTCAAATTATTAATTCATTTACTGCATCAAATTATTGTTGGTAATATACTGATTAAAGGGATAACCACAAACCTGTCTTTTTTTTAATTTTCTACTTTTATACTTCCTTTTTCTCTTAACTTCTTTATACAACATAATTCATAATATCAATCATCAAAGCAAGTGAGCCGTTTGAGAGCCAAAAAAGCCGCTTCTCTAAGAAAAAAGACGCACTTCCTTTCACTATACAACTCGAACTCGTTTAACTTGATTGATTTCGTGATAGTCGGTGTATACCGGATGGTACCCATAATTGACAAATGTGCGTTTTTCCGCACGGATTTTCTTGTCCGTCGTACACGTCTTAAAATGCATAATAAACGTACTTTGTACGGCAAAAACGTACAGGTTGACAGGTATGACTTTCTCCGCCGTTTTTTCGTGCTGGAATGATTGCTGTTGTTATCACTTTCTGCATTCTGTTTCGACTTATTTCTGACACTGAAGAAATTACCAACTTTGTGTTGATTTTCACCTTCCCTCGACGACAACCACTACAACAATGACGTGATCTCGAAGCGCCGAGATCGGCGTGCAGACGAAAACTCGAACTGCAAGACCAAAACAACAATGGCGGATCTGCCTGACGAAAAGTTTGGAGTGCGGTAAATCTTTGTTTAAAAAATATAATCGGGTAATAATGACAATTTTGTGACAAATAAGTTGCGTCCTAGGGACGCACGTTGATTTGAGACTATGCGTCCCCAGCAAAAATGATGCGTCTAGGACTCAGGGACGCGGGCAAACGAGAACACTGCTGTTGTTGGTATTTTGGGCAAATATTACATGATGACACGAAATTAATATAATTCCTGATTATTTAAATGAGTTGATTATCTTAAAACATGGTTTTAAACCTATTACAGCATGTTTTCCCATTCACTTCCTTTCACTGTGAGTGCTTTTGTCAACATGTACTTTATTCTTTCGTTTGATCCAATCTTCATTGTCATGTAAATAAAAAGCATTTTTTTAGAATCATACCACGTGCATTATTTAGTTGTGATGGCCTGCGACTCACAACACATTACCAACTGAGCTGTAAGCACAGTGGTGATGCGCTTTGATGGCAAGCCATCACAAAAATTGTTTTCCTCCAAAATCAATGAGTTAAAAACCTTGTGCTAACTCAAAATTCAGACAACTCAACGCTACTGCTTCTATATCTTCCAGATCCATCACAACTCTCACAATTTCCTCGGGAATTGTCTAGTTAGTTGTGATGGCCTGCCACTGACAACACAATACCAACTCAGCTGTAAGCACAGTGGTAATGTGTTGTGAGTGGCAAGGCCACACAACTATTACTTTCTCCAAAATCGTATTAGTTGTGATGGCTTCGTAAGGCACAACGCATTGCCAACAGTGCTGTAAGCACAGTGGCAATGATAATAATGCGAAGCAAGCACAACTATTATAATCCCCCGTTTTATTATTATTTGTTGTTAAGCCTTCACAAGGCACAACACGTTGCCAACAGTGCTGCAAGCACAACTATTATAATCCCCCGTTTTATTATTATCGTTATATGTAGCTTCTTCCGCCAAAGTTTGACTCGTTTATCCTCCCAGAGCTTTTGGAGTAGCCCAACGATTCATACACCAAAAATTCTGGCCTAACTGGGAATCGTGTGCTATATGTTTTTACACCGATACGAGTTACCATGACGACACATTTTTTTTTACATTTACATGTTAGCAAATTATGCTAACGGCTACATGCTAGCGAGTTATGTTAACAGCTGATTTCTAACTGCTACTGCTAACAATTACATGCTAACAACAACATGCTAACATATCAGGCTAACAGCTAAATGCTAACTGCTTCATTTTAACAATTTGTGCTAACAGGTTACGCTAACATAAACATGATAACGGATTTAAGGTAATGAGTCATGCTAACGAGTCATGCTATCATCCAGATGCTAACAACTCATCCACTCGTTAGCATCCACCATAAACCCATGGTTAAATTTCATGTGGGGACATTGACACATTTGGGCCACCCCTGAGAACTTCCCTGTGTGTCATGGTGACTCAGCAAAATGAATGGGCTCAATGCATTCCGGATGGGCCCTTTCATTTTGAAATAAAATGAAATGTAATGAAATGAAAATGAAATGAAATGATCTGTATTCAGATAGCGCTTTTCAAGTCAAGACTTCCCAAAGCGCTTTACAGTGTGAATCACATTTCTCAATAGCGGCCGTGCAACCATGTAAGGCGCTAACCTGCTTATTAGAGGTATTAGGGGTTCAGTGTCTTACCCAAGGACACTTCGAAATGCAACACGGAGCCGGGATTCAAACTGCGATTCTTGATCCCAAGACGAGCGAATTTATCTCTCTCTCTCTCTCTCTCTCTCTCTCTCTCTATATATATATATATATATATATATATATATATATATATATATATATATATATATATATATATATATATATATATATAATATAACAAGATTCTAAATTCCATCAAGAAGAAAAATAAATTTTTTGAAAGTCAATGGACTTTCTAAAAGGACATGTTGAACAGTATGAAAAAAATACTGTTTGCTGTAATGGGGGACACAACTGAAAAATTAACAAGACATCCATTCATCCATTTTCTGCGCCGCTTATCAACAGCAAGGTCGCAGGGGTGCTGGAGCACATCCCAGCTGTCTTCAGGCAGTGAGCAGGGAACACCTTGAACTTATTGACAGCCAGTTGCAATGGAACTAACAAAGACAATGAAGGTCAGTGCATCACTGATATGGACACAATTCAAGAACACATGTCTGCTTGAAGTCACATTAGAGTCTTTTTAATAACAAAATGTATATATATCTGAGGAAGATTGATACATTTTGATGGTAAACTCACCCTCTTATTTAGGTTGTCCACAATTGATGATTTACGGACACATAGGGGAAGTTGGTATAAAGTCAATATGGACTGTTTGGAATAATTAAATTTTATTTTAGGTGACAAATTAAGAAGGAGAAATGTTCATAAAAATCAAGCTTCTACTAAATGAAGGAATTGTGTTCATTTTTGCTGGAAAAATTGTATTCTGAATATGCCCTCCATGAAACTTTTACATTTCTTGCCAGATGCAGAAGCATCAGGGTGATTTTGAAGAAAAATGGGTAACAGGAAAATACCTTTGATTTTGATTTTATTTAGGTTGACACTACTTCATTAACACTACTTATATTGATTTTTTATTAATGGATAACGTATTAAAATTGCTACGATGGTATTATTTCTAGTATAAGCGCTTACATACAGAAGAGTTCACAAAATAATTGAAATAATGACATCATAATGGGTACTTATGCGATGCCCCGCATTTGAAGATAATGCAGAAATACTATAATAAAAACTACTACTACCTAAATTGTAGTGCTATAGAGATACCAGTACTATAATACAAAAGTACTACTACAGGAATTTTATAGAAAAACTAAAACAAAAATACTAAAAAGATAAAACCACGGTAAGACTACAAAATTACTACCTCAATAACACAACATTACAGATACAGACAGAGATAACATAATTACAGCAGCAAACTACACTTGCCTTCACTCTTAGACATGTTTGGCTGGGAAAGACCTTACAATTTGACGGATTGCAAAGTAATTTAATGGTAACCTGCGCACAGCTTTAAACACCCATCCTACTTATCCCGGGTTGCATTTTCGTATTCAGTCAGGTGTTCCATCACATAGTTTCTAATTTGGAGGTACCTGAATCGGTGAGTCCATAATAGATCATATTTTTCCCGTAGTTGTTCAAAGGATGCAAAAGAGCACTCTACATAAAAGGTACCTTCCAACCGTTAAAAAAGCCATCCATATTAGAGGAGGCAAATGACAGAATTGATGCAATAGGTAAAAGATAAGAAACTCCTTCCCATTTGCTTCCATATCTTTATTGTGTTGCATAAAAGACAGCAAGGCAAAGAAAGGTCTCGCAAACCCTAGTTATAGGGTCACTAAATGTGAGAGGATGTGGAAGTAAAGCGACTGAGTGGAAGAAAGAGATTGGAAGGATGATGACTAAAAGGAAGGTGGTCCAACAATGTTTGTGTATGTTTTTTTTTTTGCTTTTTTTCCCCTTTTATTTTCTTTGTTAATGTATGTGTTAGTCTTGCTGTCGGTCACCCCTCTTGAGGGATATGACCAAGGTAGACAGATAGATGGATAGATATAATTGAATTTTGCCCATTGGTATTGTTTACCAATCTCCACAGGACACAGTATAACTGCTTCACTTGCATAGGGCTGATAGTCTTTCCTCTCCATCCCTAGCCATCAGGGCGACATTGGGGCGGCAGTAGCTCAGGAGGTAGAGCGATCGTTTTAGGATTAAGGGATCCCAGTTCGAATCCCGGCTTGTCCGTGTTACATGCCGAAGTGTCCTTGGGTAAGACACTGAAACCCCAAGCAGGTTAGCGCCTTACATGGCTGCACAGATCACGGCCGCTATTGGGAAATGTGGAGCACAATGTAAAGCGCTTTGGGAAGTCATTGACTTGAAAAGCGCTATATAAATGCAGATCATTTCATTTCATTTCATATCTCCCAGCCATGCCAAGAGTGAAGGCCTGCCGGCCAGTAGTAACCCATGAATATGGGCAAAGCAAGTCTGCCATCAATCTTAGATTTACATAAATGATCTTTTTTAATCTTATGTGATTTGTAATACCAAATGAGTGATAGGATGGTAGCATTTAATTTTTGAAGAAGCTTTCTCTGATGAATATAGGTATGTTCTGCAGGAGATATAAGAATTGAGCACAGAGCTTCATATATTATGGTGATCACGATTCCTTAATATTTATGTTTCCACAGTTATCTTGAAGGGGAATCGTCCCAACAAACGTTAATCAGTAAAACTTATTGGCATGATCTCACTCTTAGTCTAATTAGTTCTATAACCCGAAAATGTTCCAAACAAATCAGTTGTTTCCAAAATCCGTGGAATTGTAGTTTCAGGTCGGGTTACATACAGAAGAATGTCATCTGCGTACAAGGAAATCTTATCGCAGGTAAGTTCTTTGTTATAGCCATGTATGGCAGGGTCTTCTCTAATTGTTTGAGCGAGGGGCTCCAGAGCTAGAGCAAACAACATAGGGCTCAATACACATCCCTGTTTGCAACCTCAACCAAGCATGTGTCTGATTGGTCAGTATTCTGGCAGAGGGATTGCTGTACAATAGCCTAATCCAAGTGATGAACCTGTCTCCAATCCAAAATTTTCCCACTACTAGATAGACAGACAGACAGACAGACAGACAGACAGACAGACAGACAGACAGATAGATAGATAGATAGATAGATAGATAGATAGATAGATAGATAGATAGATAGATAGATAGATAGATAGATAGATAGATAGATAGATAGATAGATAGACAGACAGACAGACAGACAGACAGACAGACAGACAGACAGACAGACAGACAGACAGACAGACAGACAGACAGACAGACAGACAGACAGACAGACAGACAGACAGACAGACAGACAGACAGACAGACAGACAGACAGACAGACAGACAGACAGACAGACAGACAGACAGACAGACAGACAGATAGATAGATAGATAGATAGATAGATAGATAGATAGATAGATAGATAGATAGATAGATAGATAGATAGATAGATAGATAGATAGATAGATAGATAGATGGATACTTTATTCATCCCCGTAGGGAAATTCACACTTCCAGCAGTCTACCCTGTTGTTTATTAACAGATTAACATGATGCCCCAGGGGTGCTTGTAGCGGAGTGGATGACGTCACACGCCAGTCCAAAAGTTCGACATCCCTGCGGCAGATGGAAATCTTTTTCTTTGTGTCCAGGGATACACCACCTCGTGTTAGCGAGTCCGTCTCCTCTCCGATTCCCGTAGGCTTTCGTGTCTCTGTATAGTGACGCTGAAGCCGGATTGCTCCGGGTAGCTCCGGGTGGCTACACGTTAGCGTCCGGAATGCTAAACGTGAGCCATGTTTCCGCAAAACACAGCAACTGCGCTCCCTGTGCGCGTCGATGTTTTCCACCAGCACTCGTTGATCTCATTTGGTAGTGAGTTCGCATTTTCAAATGATTGCGGATGGTACCGGAGACTTATAATGCCGCTAGCCGCTTAGCTAGCTCCGGTTCTTCCTCCACGATAGGCCCCTTCATCACGCCGGCATGAGAATTCTTCAGGGCAAGGAGTTGATTCCTTGAATAAATGCATTTTTGTGCACTAAAACCCATGTCCATAGGATAGAAGTAATCCATAGTGTAGTTGTCAAAACGGGAAGAAAAACACCGAAGATAGAAGCAGACAAGAAAACAAAAAAACACAAAAAGTGAGAGATAACAGGAGAACTGCTGGAAAGGCATCCGCTCATGGCAGCGCCGCTTTGATCTTTAAAAATACTTGATCTTTACTAAAAATAAGTAAGAAAGTTCTACCTGGTCGAAAGCCTTTTCTGCATCAAGGCTTGTCACTACAAGGTGTTCCCCAAGGCCTTTGGCAGAATGCATGACATTAAAAAGGCGTCTAGGATTACAAAAGGAATTTGGTTTTGGGATAAAACCTGACTGGTCTACCAAAACAGAAAATAAAGCCTGTGAATATTTTTTTTTTATCCTGATGGAAAGTGTTGGCCATAGAACTGTTGGGTCTCCTTTGCTGACTTAAAGACGTAAGTTTGATCCCCATTTTCCACCCAAAGCTACTCAGGGTGGACAAGGCGAAATTTAATCTTCCTGTGGTACAGTAGGGATTTCACATCTCTAAAGGAGGCGTGTTGCTTGTAGTCGGTGAAATAACGGACCTTGGCTCCACGCTATTCCAGCTCTTTGCGGTTCCCACCCAGGCTTGGACTTTATCCGGGAGGTAATGGAACCCGACGATCATCGTTTTGGGTTTTCTGTCGTGTCTTAGGGGGCCAAATCTGTGGGCTATGTCTAATACCGGGGGAGCCGGGAACACATCACTCAGTACTTCTGAGAAGAATGAAGACATGAATTTTGTAGCATTTAGTCCACCTTCCTCTGGACATTTCTCGTCAATATTGGTCAGTCTCAAGTTGAATCTCCTTCCACGGTCCTCAGCGTCAACAGCGCGCTCGCGCAGTGTTTTGTTTTCAGCAGTTAGCATTTCACAGGTAGCCTCCAAAGAGGCTATCTTGACGCTGTATGTGTTAAGCTGCTTGATGCGCTTCTCGTGGTCCACTTTAGAACACTCAAAACTTTCCAGTGTCTATTTAATTGGCTTGATCACCAGTTTAATTCCTTTCATGTCCATGACCAGCAGTCTGCGTAGCGCCTGCAGCTCTTCTGACACCTCTGGTTCTGTTCCGTTAGCATCTGTCATGTTGCTAGCCAGTTGTGCCCGTGTTTTCGCGACCCCTCGCTTTTTCCCTCCTCCACTCATACCCCGGACAAGCGACGTCAGCATTCAACGTTGGTTACTGGCAGTCCAAAAAGTAAAAAACGCATGGCCAAAATAGATTAGCGGCCATCTTGGCTACTCTTGGCTGGTTGGGTAGCAGTATTTAGAGTATGTGAGTCAAAAAAAAACAAATTGATTATGATTTTGTGTCATTTATGCCTTTTTTCGTAATAATGATGGGTCCCAAGAAACATATTGATAAAGGGAAATAAAAGTGGAAGACAGAGAGAACGAGGACCGGGTGAAAGATATTTTGTGAAATACAAGAATGGTGTAGTGTCTGCCATCGGGCCACTGCTCATTGGTACAGTACTGTCATTCCTTGTCAACTGGTGATAATGAATCGTGTCCGCAAGGGGGCTGTTCATTTTAAGCGGAAAGAACATAAGAAAGCGCCACCACGCATGACCAAATCTGCTCTCTCTGCCCCGCTCTCAGCAAAAGTCGACTTGATATAATGGATTGCGGCCAAAACAGTGAAGTTTATTTTAGGCGGGCCCCTGCTCTTAGCAACAGTACACAGGGATAATGGATCACGCCCACAACCTTTTAGGAGCACCAGAATGAGACGCAAGAAAAGTGCATAGTACTGGTCAAATTTCACGTTATTTGTTTCATACTATAAAAACAATAAATATGTACATTTTTGCTAATGTACTCTAAGTGTTTTGTTGTATGATTAACACCAAGTCACAATATTCTATGAACTATATGAAAGCCCAAGAGTGG
Source organism: Urocampus carinirostris (assembly GCF_059441175.1). Taxonomy (NCBI): domain Eukaryota; kingdom Metazoa; phylum Chordata; class Actinopteri; order Syngnathiformes; family Syngnathidae; genus Urocampus; species Urocampus carinirostris. Next base: position 42,633,415 of record NC_142359.1, read on the forward strand.
CAAATTGCAATAAATAAAATTATTTTTCTTCAAAACGGATAATTTTGTAATACAATGAACTATGTTATATGCTTTATATATGAAATCTTGAAAATTAAATCAAAGGCATTTTTGTTGAAGTATAATGTGCTCAAGCAGTGATCTATAACCCATCGTGGGCCAATTGCGGCCTCAAGGGTTATAGTTTGAGACCCCCACCTTATTTTTGAAAGTCAAAGGGACAGAGTGTATTATTTTCCCACAAAATCTTGCTGTTGTGCCACTGAAAACCATTGATAAGAGCACAACAGAAAGAGACAAAATATGGAGATTTAAAGTGACCAAAACCCACAAAGCAAAAGACAAAAAATTGAAAAAAAGAAAGAGGAAAAATTGCTTTGTTTCCCCATTTTCGTCCCTTTCTCTTTAATTCCTTTCTTTTATATATATATATATATATATATATATATATATATATATATATATATATACATACATATGGAGGAAAGCAGGAGCAGGAAAGGCGGAAGAAGCACCAACCTCAACCCAGTCCAATACATTCCATCCAGTTCGTCAGGGAGGGGGAGAAACCAGCATCCTCAAAGAAGACCAAAAAGAGCCTCCTACAAACAGCGCCAGCGTGGGAGATGAAGGTAGACCTGGGAAGGAAATTACACTTTCCCCAGGTAGTCCAAACTTCCTTGAGGCCAGACATCGTGATTTGGTCAGAAGAGGCTCAAAAAAATCATCCTGAATGAGCTAACTGTACCATGGGAAGAAGGATGCAGCGAAGCCCATGAAAGGAAAAACCCCAAAATATGTGCCGGTCCAACAGTGCAGGGACAAGAGATGGCAGACCTGGCTATTCCCAGTGGAGGTCAGGTGCAGGGGCTTCCTAGCACAGTCTGTATGGGACACATTAACAGCTCTGGGAATAAGTGGAAGGGAGAGGAAGACAGCTGCCAAAAGGGTGGGGGAAGCCGCGGAGAGAGCCTCTTGCTGGCTCTGGAGTAGGAGAGAGGAGTTTAGCTGGGGACCAGGAGAAGATGGGCAGTGACTGGCCATCACTGCCGGCCCGCCGACTCGAGGGTGTTGTGGTTAAGGGTCGAAACGCCCAGTGACGGTTTGACACCACCTGACGACATCTTCATCTGGTTGAAGGCTACAGTCAGTTTGAGTGACTGCAGAAGTTGCAATGATTAGAAGTGTATGTAATAGTATATATATATATATGAAATGAAATGAAATATATATATATATATATATATATATATATATATATATATATATATATATATATATATATATATATATATATATATATATATTTATTTATTTTTTTTATTTATTTTTTTTCCCGCAACCCAACTGAGGATCAGCAGATAGGATAATGGAAGGATGAATGTATACATGTATATTGTGAATTATATTGTTTTTTAAAAAACAAAAATCTTCTAAATGTTATTGCACTTATTTTTCATTGCACTATTGTTACGATACATTATTCTTTGTCATTACATTATTATAAATTAGGCCACTATGTGGTATTCTTTTTTTTTTTTAACCTATTCACCCTCATAGTCTTTTCCCTTTTTCCCTTCTAAGTCTCTAAATTACGTGTTTGACCCTATAGTGCCACTTCTAATTTTATTGCACACAAGCTATCAATAAGATAACATTTTAAATGATTAGATTTTAACGAATGCTGAGCACATTTTTCATCATGATAACACCCGTAATAATGAAAAGCAGTTAGACACTATCGCCTGTTACTTACTGAAATATATTTTTCCCTGCAGTCATTTTTATTCATTTCATTTTGGAATTCTTCCCTCTTTTGCTGAGAAATGTGTGTATTTATGCTAAGTATTTCTACACTGTTATCTTGGTTCCTTCAGTATTTCTAATAGAACTGGGCATCTTTTTCAGACAAACAAGTCTATCCTAACTTAAATACCTTCTTCAGAAAATTCCAGGAAACAATTCAACAGTTTGCAACTCAATATAAAATTAATCGATCAAATGCAAATCTCAAAAAGTGACCTCAGTTGGTGTTTTGTTTTCAAATGAGTTATTTTTCTTGATTTTCAGTTTTTTAGCTGGATGTGCCACCTTTTTCTTCTTTACAATAGCTTTGTCACCGACATGTTCGGGAGCAAAACCATTGTTGGGAACCCCCTCCACATCCTCTGAGACTGCTGCACTTGATGCGCCGTCATCTGTAACCTGGGTGCCATTTTTCATTTGCTCCTCATACTCCTCCTTCTGGAGCTGCTTTCGAAGGAGGACAATCCCAGCAGATGTGAAGAAAAATGACATGCCACTGAGAGCTGCAACCAGACCTAAAAAGGTAACCCTGCAAAACACCGGTGGGGAAATTTCAGTCAAACATAAAGTGGTACCTCTTTATACAGGCACCTCTAAAGATAGCTTCTTTATAAACATGTGCAAAAGCTGTACAAAATTATACAAACAAAGTTTAGGACAATTGTGAAGGAGCTTTATTTGTTATTGTTCCCAATGTGGGGGATCGGAACAGGATGCCGAATGAGTGGGTGTGGTAAGGACTGTGCACAGCACTGTTGAACTGGCCTTCCAAGAAGAGACTGACATTTAACTTGACCTTAGCCAATGCTGGTAATGCACACCTGAGAATGCATGGATCAAGCAGATGTCATCTGAACTGTGGAGCTGGAGCTGGGCACAGGCTATCACTTCGACTTGTCAGGCCCTCCTAATGTGCTTGTTTGGTACACGTCTAATTTCATTTTAAAATTCTTGAGAAAATGCCCATTTGTCTCAGGTTTCACATATTAAATTGTTGTTAGTAAGTAAAGAGGATGAGGATGGGAAAATCCCAGAAATTGTAAAATACTGTAAATATTGTGATTAAAACAATGTGATAATTTTGAAATGGATTACAAATTGTAAAACGATATAAGATATGATCATGTGTTTATTTGATTGATAGAGGACGAGTCCAAAGTTATTTTGGGGATGGGTCTCTTATAAACCTTTGGCTTCACCCTGTCTTCCCTTGATGTTTGTTGCAACAATATTGAAAAGGAAAAAAAAAAGAAAAAAATACAAATAAGGTCCCAAAAAGTACGAGGAACATGTAAAAGTTGAGATGCTACCGCTCTCTTCTTCACTCCCTCTTTTTCCCCGGATTCACTTGTATGTTTATAGGAGGACTGGAACAGGAGAATTAACCCCTGTAAAATTGGCCTGAAATCAAAGGAGTACCCAAAGTAAATTGAATGCTGTTCTTCAACCATTTGGAGAATATGAGTTTTTGGTTATTTTTTAAATGCAAGACTCTGAAATTTTGTTATAAATTTTAATTATTATTGCAAGTAATTGAGTAATCTGAGTTGGAACACAGAAATTGAAGGTTATTATTCTTGCCTGAATTTTTTGTAATTAAATGTCTGCAGATGAGTGTAGAATGGGCATCTTAGCTCAGAAAAACAGGTGAGACAATAGCCTGAAACCTTGCCTGTGTCAGGACCAGAACGAAAACAGGACCCACTTGCGTGCGTTTCTTTTAGTTTTATTAGGAAGAAGGGAAAGGATGGTATACACGATTCATAGATCGCTGGTCGTGGGGAGCAGGTTGCTCAGACGTGGAAGTGGTATTTCCGTGGCGAGCGATGGCAGTGTCGCGAGCGGGAAAAAACAGATCGGTGGCCGGGACAGGGGAGCAAAAACGTAGTCAAGTTCAGAAAATGGGTCGGAACCAGGAATCAAACAGGAATCAGAACAGGAGAGAGTCAGGGTCGAAAGGCTTGCCTAGCGTAGCTGAGGTTCGCAGACAGACTGACAACGGGTGAAAGGAAGATGGGGGTTTGAAAAGAGACAAGCAGCCAATCAGCGTCCGAGGCAGTTGGCGCCAAAGGAGCAAACTCACGTGCCTCGCATAAGTAATCATGACAGCCTGGTACTTTGTCAAATTTGGTAATACTAAACATTGCATTTTACACATTTTTCTAAGGGTAGGTTTAGCCGTTTCCAAAAGTGACCATTTGGAGACGACCTCTTTACAAATTAAACCTTTGTAAATGTGTACTTTACTTTGCCAATTTTTTAAACATTTTGAAAGAATCGTAAATGTTTGACTTTTCTTTCCAGAAGTCAACCAATGATCATGCACACTTGCGTGTCATAAAGGTGTGTTAAAAATAAATCACGTATTGCGTTGTCCACATTCATTTTCGGCTCTGATTTGAATGCACGCATGGAATATGGCTGTAAAATTATGGTGGGAATTTCATTGGCTAACCGATGTGTCAGTTGACATGTGATATGGTTTCTACTGGCTGGACACATTCGCAACTACAGGAGTTGATCTCCGTTTTATCAAACAGGCCCCAATAGGCTAATGTGGGCCGTGGACCGTAAAAAAAAGCATGCTATTGGCCAAGACTGGCGTCATTTAAAAGATCAAAGGCTGACTATCATATTGGAAAATGTCTGTTTGTCAATGTCATTTTTTTTAAACCGTACCAAATAAACAGTATCACTAAAAGTATCTGTGGTTTCAACTTAATTTGATGAATTGTCATTCCCAATGCAGGATATCTTTAATAGATTGATAAAACATGTTATTCTGATATAAGCAACTAACATTGAACAGGTTAATGTGATATTTTTTAGTTTAAATTGCGTACTGCATTTGAACACACCTCGTGCGCTCTCTGAAAGCCTTTATGTTGATTGTATCATTGCTGTCATGTGGAAAACACATTGAGGTTCGGGGATTTTTTTAAATGGGATTTTTACAATGTAAAAAAGATATATTGAGTTTGATTTGTTATTGTGTATTTCATATTTTTCGGCACAAAACTGCTAATGTATACAAAATAACTGAAAAGAGCTGAACAAAATGGCACAGAATTACAAGCTGCAAATAGTTAAAAATGCAGCCGAAAACCGTAATCGGGCAGCAGAACGAAAGTTTGGAGTTAGCGAGAAGCAGAGGTGACCATGAGTCTGATGTAAGCGTTCCTTGAGGCGGAGGGAGGAAGCGGCTACCTCCTGAGTTGGGGTAGTTGTTTACCAGTAAATTGTCCTTTCTTTCAATCTATCCAAGTCTGATGGGTGGTTTACTCTGTCTACCAGACCTTGAATAATATTGTTGTTCAAAATGCTCAACAGGTATTTTTGGGAGTGGTCTACAACTACTGTGTGTTTTGGTGAACCTGTTAATGTTTTATTTTCATGTCTCACACTTTTGTCACAGTCTTGTGTCTCTGAGTCCATGTCTGTTTCTGTGTACTGATCCTTGCTGTGAGGAAAGGTCTCCTTACTTGTTTTCTGTAAATGTTTTCTGTTCCTCCCGAGCTGTGTCCCATCAGCCGTAAAAACAACAAAAGATCTTGGCTGCTCAAATTTGGTGCAGGACTACAGCTGCCCTCCACGTCTCTCCTTTTTGCATTCTGACCATGTCTCATTCTATCAAGTCAGGCAAGATTTCGTCTGACGGTCAAAGTACAGTTTTTGTTTATGTTGCTTTTCTCTAAGCTAGCTGCACCCTTGTTCTGGTCCCTTTGGTCCAAGCAGTGTTGTTGATGTTGGTAATTTTCCTTTTAGCCACCCTCCCATTAGCAGCTGGGCTGATGACAGTTCTAACTTCTCCAGTGGTGTATTGCGATATTCCAAAAGTGAAATGTAGGGGTCACCAAAACTGTCCTCTGCTTTCTTCCACAAATGTTTTACTGTTTGCATTGCCCTCTCTGCTAGTCTATTGGATTGGGCCTACCCAGGACTGGAAGTGAGATGTCTGAACTCCAACTGATTAGCAAAGTCTTTGAACTCGGCACTGGGATATTGCGGTCCGTTGTTAGGAACCAAAATATCACAAATGCCATTTCTCGAAAAGATAGACTTCAGTGCTACTATCACACTGCTAGTGGTGATCTTTTTCAGATTGATTATTTCAGGGAATTTGGAGAAATAATCCACACACAACAGGTAGTCAGATCCTCTATAATGAAAGAGGTCAGTGCTCATGGTCTTCTGGAAGTGGGTGTGAAATCAATGGTTATCTTTGGTTACTTTTCTGGTTGTCCTGGCAGGTAGCACTTTGGGACACCGGATTCTGTATTTGTGAAGTCATTTTTGGCCAACACAGAATGTCTCTGGCTCACTCTTTGCACTTCACAATGCCTAAATGAGACTCATGTATTCTCCTCAACATCGCCTGCCTCATTAGAGTCGGAACAATGAGCTTTCCCCCTTTGGTCATCAGTCCAGATGTGTGTGTCATCTCCTCTCCAATAAGGCTGAATCAATTTAGGTGCTGCACTTCTATCTTTTGGCGAGCTCTGTAGCGTGATGTCCTTCAGTAACTGCATTTCAGGGTCCTGTGCAGTTGCTAATCTGGATTTACACAGCTTCTTCTCTGATACTGGTTGTGTGATTTAGTTCACCATCAATTCTTACTCTACCAGGTATTTTTTTATCCTGCTTGAGGAACGCATGTCTTAGCGCGTCCGCCTGGACGGTATGAACTTTTAGACTATACCTTTGCAGCCTTAACATTATCCTTGGAAGCCTCATCAGAGCTTGATGTAATGGTTTTTTGAAGACGCTCTCCAGTGGCTTATGGTTACTCAAAACTAGAATAACTTTTCCATAAACGTACTGGTGGAACGTTTCACATCCATACACAATAGCAAGTAACTCTTTTTCAATTTGTGCACACCGGTGCTGACATTCACTGAGTGCTCTTAATCCATATGCTACCCACTGCCTCTCCTGCAGTAGAACTGCTCCTATGCCTTCTGAGCTGGCATCTACTGATAGAGATACAGGTTTGTCAACATCATAGAACTTCAGAGTCGGTGCATTGGTGCCCAGCTCCTTAGGTTTTCCAAACCTTTTCTTTTGTGGATCCTCCCAATGCCAAATTGTGTCTCCTTCAAGTAGCTTTTTCTAGCACTTATTTCTGCAAAGTTTAGAGTAAACTTTGCAAGATACTGGATCATACCATTAAATCAAATTAATTCCTGCTTGTTCCTGCTGCTTGCTCTGAATCTTTCCTCATCTGGTTTCAGACCTGCAGAAGTTAATGGAAGGAGACCAAGAGGAAGGCCGTGATTGACGTGGATGGATGGTGTTATGAGTGGACTGCAGGAAAGAGGTCTAAATCTAGTGGAAGCTAGAGCTACTGTTGTTGATAGGAATGAGTGGAGAGGTGTTGTAAAAGGATAGTGGGATGTTTGGGCGCGTTCGAAGGGATGGGCAGGGCACCTGTCTGATGCGGCAGGGGAAAGCTGTCGGGCCTTTCTGTTGAACAAAAGAGTGTGTTGTGTCACCCTGACCCGAGTGACATGGCCGCTTTCTTGTGTCCCGTTTCATCTGGAGGGACTTTAGCATGACCAACTTAGGTGCCGAGGTGCCTAACTTGATTGTGTGTTTGGGCATTTGGGTTGGCCATGGTCCAAAAATATTTGTGTGTGTTTTTTTTGCTAGTTTCCCCTTTTATTTTCTTTGTTATTGTATGTGTTTGTCTTGCTGTCCCTCCTTAGGGATATGACCAAGGTAGATAGATAGATGGATAGGTTTCAGACCACTGGCACTGAGCTTGTGTTCAATGTATTTTATTTAACTTTTCCTGATTTTGGACTTGTCTCGGTTCAGCTTTAAGTTGTTCTCTTTCGCTCTCCGTAGTAACAACTTCAGCCTGTGATCATGCTCCACTTTAGAGTCTCCCCAGACAAGTAAGACATCAGTAATATTTACAACACCCCCCAGACCCTCAATCATTTGAGTTATGGCTCTATGGAACACCTCTGGAGCTAAAGAGATTCCAAATGGCAACCGCAGGAACTACCGTATTTTCCGCACTATAAGGCGCACCTAAAAGTCTTGTTTTTTTTCAAAAGCTGACCATGCGCCTTATAACACAGTGCGCCTTATATATGGCTCAATATTAAATTCGCAAGGTCTCGCAACTACGAGAAACAGCCGCCGACTCCATTTTTCGCGCTGTGCATACTGGGAAATATTAAACGATTGGTAGTTGCCGGGGCTCGTGTTGTATTTGTTTACTAAGTGGCAAAATGGCTACCCCATTAAACTGCTTAATTCATATTCAACAAATACAGTATTTGTCTGAATCCAGGGTTATGACTGGTGAAGATGTAAAGCACAATTTACCTTAAACAAACGCAGAATTATTCAGAATGTCACGTTTGACAGAGAGAGAGAGAGCGAGAGAGAGAGAGCGAGATTCTCTTTCATACGTGCATTTGTATAAAAAATGGCTCCTGTTAAGAGACACGCGTACAACGCCGAGTTTAAACTCAAAGCGATCAGTCACGCAGCACAACACGGCAATAGAGCGGCAGCGAGAGAGTTAAACTTAAATGAATCGATGGTACGGAAGTGGAGAAAGGATGAAGATAAGCTCCGCCAAGTAAGGAAAACTCAACAAAGTTTCCGTGGCAATAAAGCAAGATGGCCAGAGTTAGAGGAGACACTTGAACAGTGGGTTGTTCAACAAAGAGCGGCAAGCAGAAGTGTCAGTACGATAACTATACGTATGAAGGCAACAGCGCTGGCACAAAAACACCGGACGTGTTGGATGGCCCATTCACTGAGATATGGTCAATTCGAACACAGCAGAAGAAGAATTCGAGGGATTCGTCGATGAGGAGCTTATAGAGTGATCTTTGTTTTTCTTTTGTGTGTTTACGTTTTACATTTTACAGTTATTATGTTATTGCTTTGCACTCGTTGTTTTTGCACATTACGAGTGTCACTTTATTGCGATTGCACTAACGTTTCATTTAAAATAACAGTATCAGACGTTTTTTTCTTTGCGTGTTGACTAAATGGACAAAAAATAAAATGATATGTCGATGTTGTTCAAAGATGTCAAAGATGTGTCACGAAAATGCTTTACCTCAGAGAAAATAATAAAACGGCTGTTTATTTATTTTGGGAGTGAATGGAGTTGTGGAAAGCTTGTTTGTTAATAAAGTTTGACCTTTTTGAATATTTTGTTTACATTCCCTTGAGCGTGGCAACATCTAGAGGTTGCATAAAGTAACTACATTCTCTACTGTAGTCAAGTCGTCACATTTATTTACCGTAAATAGCCCTTAATCCCAAAAATGTCTCGAAGGACTGCACAGGATTACAATTACAAAATTGCACAATTACCTGATCTTAAACCAGCATGCACTTATAGCGCCTTATAATGGGGTGCGTCTTATGTATGGCATAAGTTTTAAAATATATCATTCATTGAAGGTGCGCCTTATAACATGGTGCGCCATATAGTGCGGAAAATACGGTATATATGCCTTTGGGGTGTTAAAGGTGCAGAACTGTGAGCTCTCCTCATCCAGTCGAATTTGCCAAAAGCCTTTATTAGCATCTAGCAGAGAGAAGTACTTTGCATTTGGTATATGAGAAACTACTTCCTCTACTGTAAGTAAAGAGTAGTGATCCAGTTTAATAGCTTCATTCAAGTCTTTTGGGTCCATGCAGATACGAATATTCTTAGGTGTTACTACAGTACATACTATTGACCCACTCTTTTGGCTCTATTTGCCTTGTGATCACGCTCATCTTTTCCATACGGCATAATTCCTCCACAACTCTGTCTCTCAGCACCACAGGAACCCTCCTGGGAGCATGCACATAGGTCGGACAGTGTGGTCAATTAGAATACGGTGCTGTCCATCAAACACATTTTTATAATATTTAAGGAGTTCATCCTCAATCATTACTTTACTAGGCCTCTACACAAGTTGCCCCACAAAGTATTGATGGTAAAGCTTCGTGTGTAATTTCAAACTCAATTTGGTGCTTTTTTTCCTTTATATTCGCATGTCAGAGCACTTTTGCCCAGTGGTGCTATTTTCTGGCCAAAAAACTCAACCAGCTTGCTCTTACTAGGTCTGAGCCTGCCTCTGACATCTAGTGCATTTAAAGTGTTAACAGACATTGTATTGCAGTCTGCTCCAGTGTCCAACTTAAAAGTCACGTTTTTGAAATTATTCATCATGTTTTCAGTCCATATTTTTTCCTCGTTTTCCGAACCTGCCAATTTTACACTTATGTGTTTTTCATTCTACACTCTGTGTACCAATGAACATTTCTTCTTCCTAACCCTCTTCACTTTGCTCTAATGCGTTTATTCTCTTAAGGTCATATGGCCTCCATGAGCCTGACTGACTCTGTGATTTGCACATTTTGGCAAAGTGATTCTTCTTTCGACAACTTCTGCACATGTCCCATAGCAGAACACATATTGGTCCCATGCTTGAAACCACATCTATTGAATTAATTTTCTTTCATTGTCATTCTTGTGCCCACGCACACAGAACGAAATGTTGATACATCTAACCCGCACAGTTAAACTGCAGCAAGCCGATGTAGCCGCAGCCGAACAGGGCATCGCCATTTTAGACCCAACTGCTGTGTTGGGAGTCATTAGGTGACCAAACCCCCCAATTCCAACCCCCAATGGCGAGCGCCAAGCAGGGAGGCAATGAGTACCAATGTTGTAAGTCTTAAGTATTACTTGGCCGAGGCTTGAACCAGCGACCTACCAGTCTCGTAGTACGTGGTCATTGCAATTGCACTCAGTCGGCTCGGCCCTTATTTTCACTTTAAAGTACTTTTTCTTGACAGCTCTAACTGTGTTCATTTCCACCTCTTCTGTTAGTGCTTTAACTTGGGTACATGTTATTTCATTCGCTCTGCATATATCAATTGCTTTTTCTAGAGACAACTCTCCTTCTCGAAGCAATCCGCACACGATTTGGTCACGTACAGAGAATCTGCAGCTCTCCATGGTCGCAGTCCCTTGCCTTGCCCTTTAAATCTGTGACGTATGCATCAGTCGGCTCCAACGGCTTCTGTTCCTCGAGAAGAAGATGTGACGTAAATATGTCAAGTTCTTTCTGGGCTCGCAGTACTCCTTAAACTTTTTCTTCAGTGCACCTATCCAATTAACTTCCTCCTCCGCGTAAACAAACGTGTTGTTTACTTTAATCGCCTCCTCGCGAGCGACATGAAGGAAAGTTGCACATTGCTTCGCTAGATTTCAGCAAGACTGCCTAGCAAACACAGATTTGGTGGAGGTTGAAATTGCGCCATTACACTTCTTCCGATTCTGACGTTTGACTTCTGACACCATGTAATTTCTTGATGAGGCGTACAGCTTTGTCTTGTATTTATTATTTGGCAAGCAAGCGTTTACAGACCGTGTTCGTGTCCCCATAGGCCCTACGGCACCAACTTTTATACTGACAGGTACGGCTGCCTGTAAAGTACATTCACGTGACCGTGCTCTTTACATGAAACATTAGATACATAAATTATATACAAGCTGGGGCCTATGACACTATGATACGGGTGAGGTTGGGCCAAACATTCCGCTGTTCTTAAATGGACAATGTTTTATAAGTGCTCTTTAGATGTCGCTGCAATGTGTAGTGCAACAAAAGAGTCCAAAGAAGAGCACAAACTACGGAGACTGAAAGTGAGGAAAACACACCCATTTTCTTCCAAGTTTTACCGAACTTATACTCCAGGGGCATCTTATAGTCTGGAAAATACGGTAATGAATTGCCAGCACTCCTTTATGCCTGATAGTATTTAAGCCAACAGCTCATCGCTAATGCTAGCAACCCTCCCCACACCAGTGCATCCTCTGTATTTTGTCAGTCAAGTCTGTCAAATCACATTTATTTGTAAAGCCCTTAATCACAAACTGTCTCAAAGTAGTGCACAGGTTAAGATTACACCATCCCTTGATCCCCTGATTGTTAACTTTATTTCAAGAAATGTAAGGAAAATTCAGTAAAGAGCTGGAAATTTGAAGAGTATTTAACAGTGTTACTTCAGACCTTTCAGATTAAAGTAAGCCACGAGAGTATGGCATCAAAATTTGGACCGCCTGTGATGCCAAAAACAACTATATGAGGAATTTAGATATTTTTACAGGTAAAGCTGCAAGGGGAATCACTGAGCAAAAACAGGGAACGCGTGGATTATTACTAATGTATATTATTGTATCGTTGGTATGATTAAAATGGGAAAAAGGGATAATATCTAATATCTAGTAATAGTCAGGTCTCAAAGAACCCTTTATTCATTTATATATTTATCACCATTTTAAAAATCAAAATTAAGGTGTGTACTGGCAAGAAAAAGGCCCATAGATCCACGTCAAAATAGAAAAAAAACAATATGTTCATGGATAATGAAGTCAACGAGGTAACCAAGAGACGAGCAAAAATGGGTGAAGTATTTTTGTTTTTAGCATATTTTACAGATAATTAACACTAAAAGTCCAAGGAATTTTCTTCACCCTCCAGAATGACCAGCAGACAAACAAAAGGCTGTGTTATTTAAAACTAACAACTCAATGGCCCATCTGCAGTAATAGGTAAAAAGTATTAAAGAAATAATACAAATAAAATAGTATAGAAATATTTCAAAAGACTTATACAGAAGTACTACAAAAATACCACTACAGTTATATCAAAATACAAAGAAACTGCTCAATAAATATTAAGACAAAACATTGCTAAATAAAATAACCATAGAAATACAAAACACAATACAAAAGTACAACTACCGTAATACTACAAAAATACTACAGATATACTACAAAAATATCATATGGAAATACGACAAAAACACAGTAGAAATACTACAAATTTAAGTACAGTAATACTATAAAAATACGAGAGAAATAATTAAAAAAATCTGACTGCAGAAATATTACAAAAAACATAAAAATACAAATACAGTAATACTTCAAAAATATAGGCTGCTTACGCCCATACCATACATTCTAATCTAGCATGACCAGGGTCATTACTAAGTTGTGTTGTTCACACCAGAATTCGTCTCATTGCAGATCAATGGTGAAACTAATCCAGTCAGTTGCTGTCCTTTGGGCATTCTATTTAGTAATGCCAAATTGCTTGGCTGTGGTACTTCTAGTGTACAAGTTACGGGTCGGCACAGGCCCGCTAACATGGGGGCACAGTTCCTAAAACCCAACACAAGAGGGTTAATATTAATCAAGAAATTAACAAACATTTTGTTTATGCCACCGATCTTATGACCACCATGTAAGCAGGCGTAATTCCCAGCGAGCTAATGAAGGCACTGAGGACGGACACTGCCATGTAAAAAGTGAAACTGCGGCTGCAACTTTTGGCTTGAGGGCAATGGCCCAGTTTCACTGACGCATTGCTGCCCGCTGGGAACGAAGTGGACACACAAGTGCAGTTGTGGAATACCTGTAAGGGAGAGCATTACAATAGTTGAGCATGTGTGCCGGGTAACAGTTAGAATACGTGTTTTCTCTCTACTGTTTTTTTCCGGTATCCACTGTAGCCCTGCCATGCATGGCGAAATGTACGTGATGCCACTGTCCGAGAATACTGGTTCCCAGCGCTCCACCGAGCACGAACAGTTACTGTTGCACTGGGAGACGAGCAATCGCTAATATTTTCCCCATGAAACCAAGAATTTGTGAAATATTTTTCAAGCTGAGTACCCTAATGGGATACCCAAATTCAAAACATACAAAATATGAGAAAATAGTACTTGTTTTTGCATAATATATCTATTTACACACACACACACACGTATATATATATATATATATATATATATATATATATATATATATATATATATATATATATATATATATATATATATATATATATATATATATATATATAATCAGAAGCAAGTTTCTTGTCATTTATCAGGAAAAACTGATGGAAGTAGCATCGAACCGTGGCCTGCAGATAAAGTTTAGGGCTTCCACTCTCACACAGTTTTGGCTGTGTGGGAGGCAGGAGCACCCAGAGCGGGGACAGAAAACTTTGGAGCAGCTGCTACCATTTGCATCCACATATTAATGTAAGGCTACCTTCTCAGCGATGATGCTGATCAAGACAAAGCAAAGAAACAGAATGTGCCTGGAGAAGAGCTTGGTCACTGCAGTTCCTCCTTGCCACGAAGAATGACAAAGATCCTCAGTGAGGTGCACGCTCATATTTCTCATTGAAATTTATTGAGTACACTTTTTTCCTGTTAAAAAAATACTGCCTGTTTCATGCTTTTCAATTCAAGTAAAATGTTTGATGCAAAGTGCAATCTTCTTTTTTCATCCTAAAAGTGTATACGCTAATTATAATTTGTGAGCAAATTTGTATTCATAAAGATAATTTATTTTGTAAACTACATATGCATTGATAATTAGGTTATGGATTTATTTCTGTGAACAGTTTTTTGTTATTTATTTATATGTTTTTATTTTATCTTTTATTAGCGGCATTTTGCGCATTTAAATTTTGATTAGTTTTATGCTACAACAAAGCACCCCGAGGGCATCTGTTAATCTGTTAATAAACAACAAAGGAGACGGCTGGAAGTGTGAATTTCCCTACGGGGATGAATAAAGTATCTATCTATCCAACTATCTATCTTCTGCTTTTCTTTTTTTGTTTGTACATGCAATATTTGCCATATGAATGTTTTTGTCAGGTTCACTGTTGTTTGGCTTAAAAAATCTAACTTTACAGCACTGTACCTATTTTTTCTTCCCAAAATGTTTTGCCCGTGTCAGGGGGTACGTGACTAAAATAATATTTTTAAAGTTTGAGAACCACTGATCTACTAGATGTAGCTGTAATGTGTTGTGCAAGCGTAAATGAGTCCAAAGAAGACTACAAACTGAAAGTGAGAAAAAAAGCACAATTTTGCTTTACATTTTTACATTTTCACATTTTTTTCCTTAAAGAAAGTAAAAAAGAAAGGAAAATATTTTTTGATTAATAAAAATGGAAAGAAGAAATAAGAAAAAACAGGCAAATAAGAAAATCAGGAAAATGAAGAAAAGTTGGGGAAATGAACGCAAAAATGTAAATGGAGAAAAAGAAAGTAAACAGGAAGGGAAGGAAAGAAAGAAATAACAATAATAAAAACAAAAATAAAAAAGACAAAAACATAGAAAAAATGTTGTTTTTCTTTTTGCTTTTCATTTTGTATCTTCCTCATTTCTTGTTTTTATTTTTTATATTATTCTTTTGTTTTCTTGTTTATTTGTTACTTTTTTCTTATTTATTTTCTTTTTTTTTTTCAAAGGTAATGGTCTCTTTGAGTATTTATATTTTGTCTTCTTCCATTGTGCTCTGAGAAATGAAATGAAATGATCTGCATTTATATAGCGCTTTTCAAGTCAATGACTTCCCAAAGCGCTTTACATTGTGCTTCACATTTCCCAATAGCGGCCGTGATCTGTGCAGCCATGTAAGGCGCTAACCTGCCTATTGGGGGTATTGGGGGTTCAGTGTCTTACCCAAGGACACTTCGACATGTAACACGGACAAGCCGGGATTCGAACTGGGATCCCTTAATCCTAAAACGATCGCTCTACCTCCTGAGCTACTGCCGCCCCTACTTGTTTTCCGTGGCAAGACAGAATACAGCGACATTTAGTGGAAAAAAGATACACACTGTCCCTTTAACTTTCCCCAGACTATCGTTCTGGGGGACGCAATTGGCCCTCGTGCGACGAGTTTGAGACCCCTGCTGTAATCGCTCGCAACGTCACACTTCGTATTTCGTGGACTAGGTTTGAAAAATCTTCCACGATCCATTATCCACTATGGCATATTGCTCCAAGCGGCGGACCGACAGAGCGCAATTTTTTTTGTCTTTTGTCCATCAAAAAGTGAAACTGCGCTCAAGCAGCTGCGATCCCCTGTGGACGATCACACATTGCCAGCAGCGAGGCACTTTGGTAGGGAGGCATGCAGTTCTGGCCCGCCTAAAAACAAAATGCATGTTTGTGGCAGCAAGCCATTATCCTTGGTCAACTAAAGTCGAGAGCAGGGGCCAGCAAAACACATTTTTTCCCCATGTGTGCTGCTGAAGCGTGCCATTTTGGCCCACCTAAAATGAACTGCAACTGCTTTGACCGGGCGACCCATCATCACCAGTCAACTATAGCTGAGAGCGGGGGCCAAGAGAGAGCAAATTCTTATCATGCATCATTTTTCCACACTTCCCGCCTAAATTGATCAGCACCCTTGCGGCCACATCCATTATCTCCGGTTGACTATTGTTGCAAGCGTGGTAGAGCGCATACAGTTTCAATTTGTTTTTTCTCATTTCGTTTTCTCTCTTCGTATTTTGCGACATTGTATTTTCTCCGTTTAATATTTTTTTGTTTCGTTCAAAAATAATGGAAGAAACAAAATGATTTTTTTTTAATTAATCAGTCAAAAAAACACTGAACCCTGCACACTGCAAAATATAACCCTTACACGATGACACATTATTTTTTTTAAAGATATTCTTTTTTATTTTTCCCAAAAAACTAAAGGAAACAACATTTTTAAGGATTATTATTGGAAACAATTTCATTTTCATTGAAAATACTCAAAATAACAAGATACCACTCAACATTACAGACTGCATATCAAATAAATTCTTACACCATTGGCATACAATTTTGCTATTATTTTTATCAAGATTTTGAAATATATGTTATTTTGGATTTCTTTAAAGAATGCTCCTGAAAAACGTTTTTATGTTATTAGAATCAGTTATCTAGTTTATGTGAGAAGATGCCAATGTTTGCCCTTTCGTGGTTAAATACACACTGAGAGATGCCCGGTTTGCTAGTAACACTCACTAATCCGTCTACTTGTGACCTTAGAAAACATTTAATAAGATAGGAAATCTTTCAAAATGTCTTACCACCTGAACAGAAGAAAGAAACAATGAAGAAAAATAAAAGCAATAGGAAAAGAAGAATAGAAGCAAATTTTAGAGGGTGCCCTATTTCAGTATATTACTAATAATAATGCACATTTTTTTGCACAAAATAAAGCAATGCGTTAAACATATATTATTCTACTGCATTATAATAACATGAATTTTTTTTCACTCTGCTGTGAACTTTTAAGTGACTTAAACTTTTTTATACTAAGAAAGTCTAAACTGAAATCCCTGAATGACACAACAAAATGTCTATTAAAATATTTACTTTTAGTGCAACAACAGATAAATTAAAAAATAAAGAGAATTAACTTTAAAAAAAAAGCTAATCGTGAAAAACATCCCTGAAAAACACTAGAACCAGTGGTGTGCACATAAATATTTGGAGGTAATAATGGTGCATTGAATATGTCGCCCACTGCAACAAACAAACCCCCTCCCCCGCCCTTCCACCCTGTGACTTATTTATGGAAACCGCCATGGTGGGATTTTTCTGTATATCTCTTACCGTTGAGAAAGTTGGCTCGAGATGTCGACAGTCCAAACTGTTGCTCAATATATTTGGCATTGAAGGTGAATATGCCAACAATGGAATTGAACTTTAACGTGCTGCCGCAAATGAGCAATAGGTAGACAGGATTACACAGCAATTGCTTCAACAACGGAAGGAACCCTACGAGGGAAAAACAACAAGTCTGATGTCATTTCAAAGAGTGGTGCGGAAAGTTTGGGTCTTGTAGACCTTGGCTAATTTCGATTATCTTCATATTGGCATGTACTTCTTCTGGTGTGGTTTTGGCCTCCTTGACTCCGAGTGATTTTAGGAAGAACAAGAAGGGCCTGCTGGCAAGGAAGGGGAGACCGGCGGACACCAGCATGCCTATCCATCATGCTCCCACCCAGCGGGCATCCGAGGGAGAGATGCTGACACTTTCTGGGAAGGAATACAGCAGTGGGATCACCTGACATTAGCCGCAAAGGGGGGTATATCAAATGCATGGGTGGTGGGGGGATGGGTTTGTATGTTTGTGGGGATGGGGGTGTGGGTATTCATTATTACCCCCAATTTTTTTTCTACACAGCACTAAGGCATGTAACAACAACACCAACATCACATCCAGCAGTAGTTTACGTCATGTTTCCTCATTTAGGGGCCGGTCACACAGACATTTGCGGCTGAATCACGGCCAGAAATTTCTGGCCGTGAAGCGGATGCTGTTGGGCGCTGGTGGACGTTTTGAGACCGCCATATAGACGAGATACAGCAGTGCTTTACTCGCGGTCGAAATTCACACATGGTTGGCCGCGCGCAAAACTTTTGAGCTGCTCAAAAGTTTGAGCACGTGTTATACCGCGTGCCGCACACGTGGTCAACACGAGGTAATGACGCGGAAATGACGCGGAACGACGTGCTCTGGCCGCGGCCAGGGCGTGGTTACACATGGGTAGGACGGGAAATTTCAGCGGGTAATCGTGGGTGGAGCATGGTAATAGCATGTTCTGCGCCTGTATCGCTGTGTTATTACGTGAAATTAGCGTGTTACGCGTGTGACAGTCAAACGCCTTTCTCCACGTATATACAGCGCGATTTGCCGAGCACACGTCAGTTGTGCTCGAGACGTCAAGGGGGTGAACATGAATCCCCGTCAGCGCAGTGACCTCGTCTTAATCCATTTTTATTTCTTGACATTTATTTTCAAGATGATCATATAAAAAATGATGCCATAGCTTGAAATCTTGATCTTCACGGGACTGTGTCTTGAGCGGTTATGATTTCTACAGCCCGGTGTTATCCGAGAAATGCATCCCTGCCGAGATTTGCATCCCCTCACTACTACAACCACTTTTACCTCATTTTATCTCACTTTTAGGGAATGTAATGGCGAACATATAACCAAAACCACTTCGTCTTGCATTTGTTGGAAATGTAATACAACTTAAACCATTCCGTCTTTGTTTTTGTTGTGAACGTAATCGAACGGTAAATCCTCCCCCCCTCGCGTGAACACGCATTCTGCTACGCTTCCAACGAAAGCGATCATATTCTATATAAAACGCTTAATAAAACTATAAAGCGAGCTAATTATAACAATTGGGAGCTCATAGTCTATATAACGCGTTTATTTAAACAATAAAGTGCGATCGTATTCTACAAAATGCGTTTGTTAACGCGGATGAAAAAGTCACCAACGTCAATGCACGCTTACAACAAAAGCGATCGCAGCAGAATGCGCGTTCACTCGAGGGGGTGGGGGGGGTGGCTTGTGTTGCGTAGGAGTCGGATTTGGGCACAACACCGGCTCGGAAGCTTTTATACCCGTGATCCACACGAGAAAATGACGCAGAAATGACGCGATGAGGAAGCGGAACAGTCGCCGGCGTCTGTTTTGCGGGCATACCACCGATGAACAGCGGGTTGGCCAATTTTGCGCATTTTCCATCGCGGGCAACCACGGGCAAAAAAAAAACGCAAAATTTTAGCCGTGATTCAGCCGCAAACGGCTGTGTGACCGGCCCCTTAACAATAGACAGCCAGCTCCCTTCAAAACACTTTTTTCCTATTGTGATTGGTTAATATGCATTTTTTTCCCATGGATTATGTGTTGTTGACTCTAAATGTGTTGACTACATAAAATATAAAACATAATTGTTGTTGATCCTAGAAGCTATGCTGTCGGGGGCTTTAAGCCCCTGGTAGGGTCCCCCATGGCAAACAGGTTCTAGGTGAGTGGCCAGACAAAACGCAGATCAGATGACCCCTTATGACGAAAAACATTGGTCCTGAATCTCCCTCGCCCGGACGCGGGTTACTGGGACCCCTTCTGGAGCCAGGCCTGGAGGTGGGGTGCGCTGGCGAGCGCCTGGTGGCCGGATCTTTACCCACGGGGTCCGGCCGGGCACAGCCCGAAGGGACGACCTGGGACCCTCTTCCCATGGGATCACCACCTGTATGAGGAGCCAAAGGGGTCGGGTGTGCAGAGAGCTTGGTAGCGACGATCCCCGGCTACAGAAACTGGCTTTTGGGACATGGAATGTTACCTCTCTGGCAGGGAAGGAGCCCGAGTTGGTGCTTGAGGTTGAGAAATTCCGACTAGATATAGTCGGACTCACCTCCACGCACGGCTTGGGGTCTGGTACCAGTCCTCTCGAGAGGGGTTGGACTCTCTTCCACTCTGGAGTTGCCCATGGTGAGAGGCGCACGTTAGTTGATCCACGGCTCAGCGCCTGTACGTTGGGGTTTACCCCAGTAGACGAGAGGGTAGCCTCCCTTCGCCTTCGGGTGGGGGGACAGGTCCTGACTGTTGTTTGTGCTTATGCACCAAATAGCAGTTGAGAGTACCCACTCTTCTTCGAGTCCTTAGAGGGTTTGCTTGAGAGCGCGCCCCCTGGGGACTCCCTCTTACTGCTGGGAGACTTCAACGCTCACATGGGTAATGACAGTGAGACCTGGAGGGGCGTGATTGGGAAGAACGGCCCCCCTGACCTGAACCGAGTGGTGTTTCGTTATTGGACTTCCGTGCCCGTCATGGTTTGTCCATAACGAACACCATGTTCAGACATAAGGGTGTCCATATGTGCACTTGGCACCAGGATACCCTAGGCCGTACCTCGATGATCGACTTTGTCGTAGTTTTGTCGGACCTGCAGCCGCATGTTCTGTACACTCGGATGAAGAGAGGGGCATAGCTGTCAACTGATCACCACCTGTTGGTGAGTTGGCTTCGATGGTGGGGGAAGATGCTTGTCCGACCCGGCAGACCCAAGCGTGTTGCAAAGGTCTGTTGGGAACGGCTGGCAGAATCTCCTGTCAGAACAAGTTTCAATTCGCACCTCCGGCAGAACTTTTCCCATGTCCCGAGGGAGGCGGGGGACATTGAGTCCGAGTGGACCATGTTCCGCGCCTCCATTGTCGAAGCGGCTGATCGGAGCTGTGACCGTAAGGTGGTCGGTGCCTGCCGCGGCGGCAACCCTCAGACCTGTTGGTGGTCACCAGCGGTGAGGGATGCCGTTAAGCTGAAGAAAGAGTCTTATCGGGCCTTCCTGGCCCGTTGGAGGTATTGGCTGGCCAAGCAAAATGCGGCTTCGGCGGTTGCCGAGACAATAACTCGGGCATGGAAGGAGTTTTGCGAGGCCATGTAAGCCGACTTCCGAACGGCTTCAAGGAAATTCTGGTCCACCATCCGGCGTCTTAGGGGGGGAAGCGGTGTGCCATCGACACTGTGTTTAGTGCCGATGGGGCGCTGCTGACCTCGACCCGGGACGTTGTGAATCGGTGGGCAGAGTACTTCGAAGACCTCCTCAATCCCACCGACACGTCTTCCTCTGGGGAAGCAGAGCCGGAGGATTCTGAGTTGGGCTCTCGCATCTCTGGGGTTGAAGTCACCTAGGTGGTCAAAAAGCTCCTCAGTAGCAGGGCCCCAGGGGTCGATGAGATCCGCCCGGAGTTCATTAAGGCTCTGGATGTTGTGGGCGTGTCATGATTGACACGCCTCTGCAACATTGCGTGGACATCGGGGAGAGTGCCTCTGGACTGGCAGACTGGAGTGGTGGTTCCCCTCTTTAAGAAGGGGGACTGGAGAGTGTGTTCCAACCACAGGGGAATCACATTTCTCAGCCTACCTGATAAGGTCTATTCAGGGGTACTGGAAAGGAGGGTCCGCCAGGAGGTCGAATCTCAGATTCAGGGGGAACAGTGTGGTTTTCGTCCTGGCCGTGGAACACTGGACCAGCTCTGCAGGGTCTTTGAGGGTGCATGGGAGTTTGCCTGTCCGGCCTACATGTGTTTTGTGGACTTGGAGAGGGCATTCGACCGTGTTCCTCTGGAGGCCCTGTGGGGGATGCTTCGGTAGTATGGGGTACTGCACAGTCTTATCCGGGCTATGCGGTCCCTTTATGCCCGGTGCCAGAGTCTGGTCCGCATTGCCGGCAGTAAGTCGGATTCGTTCGAGCTGAGCCGAAAGGCAAAGCTCTCGATCTACCGGTCGATCTACGTTCCTACCCTCCCCTATGGTCATGAACTTTTGGTCATGACCAAAAGAGCACGATACAAGTGGCCGAAATGAGTTTCCCCCGCAGGGTGTCTGGATTCTCCCTTAGAGATAAGGTGAAAAGCTCAGTCATCTGGGAGGGACTCTGTGTGGAGCCACTGCTCCTCCGCATTGAGAGGAGCCAGTTGAGGTGGCTCGGGCATCTGATGAGGATGCCTCCTGGACGCCTCCCTCGGGAGGTGTTCCAGGTATGTCCCACTGGCAGGAGGCCCTGGGGGCGACCCAGGACACGCTGGAGAGACTCTGTCTCTCGGCTGGCTTGGGAACGCCTCTGGATCCCGTCGGATGAGCTGGAGGAGGTGGCTGGGGATAGGGATGTCTGGGATTCCCTTTTAAGGCTGCTGCCCCCGCGACCCGACCTCGGATAAGTGGAGGATAATGGATGGATAGATTGATGTTTTGTGTTTTTTTTTTTTTTTTTTTTAAGATTTCTAAATATTTTAACTTTTTCCAGTGTTTTTTTGGGGATGCATTTTACGATTAGCTTTTAAAAAAAAATAACTGTTCAGTTTATTCTTGCTTTTGTCCCGACCGGTACAAGCAGGGGACCCAAATGCGTAGCAGTTCACACAATTAAGGGATCGGGGAAGTCAGGGCGAGAGGCAAAAGACTGTGATCTGGAGCACGCGGGGCAGGAGGAGAGGGAATCCCTCGCAAACGAAGCGTGGTCGTAGATCGGAACAAGTCGGGCAGCCGGGACGGGAGACAGAGCATGGTCGGAGATTGGAACAAGTTGGGTAGCTGGGACTAGCGGGAAGACGGGGATTGGGGATCTATACATGAAATGGAATCAGGCTGGATACAGTAAACTGGGACAGGAGAACAGAGCTTGGATCGGGATCAATACAGGAAACAAAATCAGGCAGGATACTGGTAGCCGGGACAGAAGAACGGAGCTTGGATCGGCGATCGATACAGGAAACAGAAACAGGCAGGATACGGGAAAGAAGAACGGAGGATACGGGAAAGGAGAACGGAGCTTGGATTGGCTATCGATGCAGGAAACAAAATCAGGCAGGATACGGATAGGAAAACGGAGCATGGATACAGGAAACAGGTAGGGGTAAAAACGGGAGCCAGAGTCAAAAGTGCTTGCCTTGCATGCATTGAGATTCGCTGGCGGACTGACCAGAGGCGTGTTCAGGAGAGTGAGTGATTGCTATCGCGAGCTATCGCTAGCTTCTGAACGGCCAGTGATTATTGAGCGCTCGCGTGCCCGAGTAATCACGGGAGAAAGACCGCTTACTTTGATTTCCAACATGGCGTCGACAGTGCAGAAGATTGAGGATCTCGCCCTGACGAGTGCTGTTGGCGATGTAATATATCGTCTTACATTGCCTGGTAATGTTTGTGAACAATGCAAGACAGATATGACCCTTCCACTGCGTTTAGGATAACCTTAACTGTGTCAATATGCGAACTGTCGCTCATATCAGCCAACTCGCTCAAAGCAAGCTGTAGAACGAAATCCATTGTACTGTCGTCGGCCATTTTGGATCAGTAAGGCAATCACAGTGAGCGATTACAAAACGTTCAGCAGTGCGCGGCAAGCGATTATCAAGAGACTACATGTCTGATCACTCTCCTGAACACGCCTCTGAAGTGAACGAGAATGATCTGCTTAAATAGGAGGACTAATAAGGAAATGAGTGAGCAGCTGGGGCTAAAAGAGTGAGCACAGGTGAGGGCAATTGACAAATCAAACCTTGGGTCGGATAACCTGTTCCTCAAAAGACACTAGAACAAAAGGTTAAGAACAAACCAGGTTTCGCGTAGCGTGGCTTTCACGCTATTCTAACAAACAAGATGAATCACCACACCGGTGTAGTTTTGTTGTTGTTTTTTTATGAATGCCGCCCTGCCAGCGATGCCGCCTAGACAACGAGATAGACTGCGAGAGAGTCTGTCCTTATGAATGAATGCCGCCAAGCCAGAGATAGTGACTGTGCTTACAAATGACGTGGCCACGAGGGCCCGTCAAGACCCGTTGGTGTGCGCTTGTCGCATTTGGTAATCAAGGTGGCCACCCTTTTGGTGTAATCAAGGTGGCCACAGCTGGTGTGTCACATTTGGCGTGCACATTTAGACGCATAATCGAACGCGCGTGCATATGTTTAGATTAGAACATGATTCAGTATATGGAACTGATGTACCCAAGGGGTTTAAAACACCACTCAGTGAGATCAAAGGTTATCCTTTCCCTTTTATCTCCATCGGGAGTTCGCTAAAAACAAGTTACGTCTAGAAACATTAGACTACAGATTCCAAAGTTTAATAACGCCTCCCTTGAAACTGAAAACTACGGAATTCCGGCCATACGTATTATGGTACTCCAAAACAGACTAGCACTAGACCTAATAACAGCAGAGAAGAGGGGGGTTTTGTGTTTTGGTATAAGATTTGTGCTGCACTTATGTTCCTGACAACACTAACAGCACCCAAATAAAGGTTGCCATACACAAAATGAATGATCTTGGGAACGTAACAATTAAAGACTCACACCTGGAGCCTGGAAACCTCTGGTTTAAGTCCCCTTTTCCCTTTCTTCTTGTAATAATATTTAGACAAATGATTACAATGTTTGCACCGATAATTTTCACACTTCTAGCCATCACTTTATTTACATGTTTTAATATTCCAATTATTCATCATTTGTTTGAAAAAATGATTTTTTTTCTAGTATGACCATTTACAATGAAGTTATGATTTTGCAGGCAATTAGAGTCCGAGAACGGAATAATGAAAACACTGAATTACTGTAAGCCTTGCTTGTCTTGGCCATATTATGATCGCTTTGAAAAAAAGGTTCAAAGAGGAATTTTCCATGTATCAGTGAACTGCAAGTTTTTTTGCCTCTCCCTCAATAAGTGAGGTATGTTCTTAACCTTTCTGTAAGGACTTATAATGACAGCTGCATTAAGTATAAAAATCACAAAAGGAAGGAATACGTAAGTGAAATTATGGTCTAAATGTGCCTTTTATGCTATATTCTATCCAATATATACTTTTACGTTTCTATTTCTGTGTGCTCCATGATTGTTTGGTTTTACGATTTCACTTGGTGTTCAGAGCGAGCGCTTCCAAGGTCAAGAGCATAAGCTTCCCAAGCCAAAGGAACTTTGTCTCTACAATCTGGAGGCCACAATGTTGTGATGAATAGTTTTTATTTTAAGACTACTTTTGAAAAGGGTGTTGTTGCTGAAAGAATCAAACAACATTCGAATAAAAAGGTTTTGTAGTCCAAATTAGATATTTAAGAAGTACCAAACGTTTATGCAAATTTTGGTTTAGTACTTTTGAAGTGATATTAGAGGTGACTGTAAATATATAATGCATAAGGCGTTAAAATATAATTTTGGGTAAAGTAATCAGTCAATGCAACACCCCCACTTTGATACTCGGAATCCTAAGCAAGTGTTACTCTATTTACAGTATAACTTCATTTGAAAAAATTCACATTTTTTTGGACTATTTTTCAAACATGTGGATTGCTGCCTTAAGCGGTTTGGGAAAGATTTAGGAAATTTGGAGGAGGATAACTACATTAGGGTTTCTGCATTAACAAGAAAGGCTCTGAAAGTTTTGCATAAGGATGATTAAAAGGTCTACTAAATCTATAAAATTAGGAGTTTCAAATGAGAAATTTTGGGGTGGTGTTAAATTAAATCTGAGTGTGGTGGGAAAGGGGTCTCATCATGGGGTGAGCACTTGGTAAGAAACTTTGACTTTTGACTTGCACTCAAATTTTGGGACTTTAAATGTTGAAGTAACCTGGGATTTAGTATTTTGTGTTATCTGTGTGTGTTGTAAAAGCACTAAATTAGACACCGTACGTCTTAACAGACTGATGATCAGATCTTTGTCAACACACTTCAGGCCTTGTTTTGTTTCTTATGTCCACTGTATGACACCGTATGGCAGTATGCTGGAGTCCCATATGCTGTGAATGGGCAGTATGGTGAGAAAAGCGAAGATATAAATACAGACAGTTTAATATTTCAAAGCTTTATTCTTTCTAAAAAGATGACATCATTAGGCCAAGAGGAAGTCGTATTGTGCACATCCCCAAACTCCATGACGGTCCGAATCATGCATTCACGTCACCGGGAACATTGGGGGCTGAAAAGTTTTTGCAAAGTTCATGCATTCTTCATGCAAATGTTCAGTGTTCTTGCAATAAAGAAAAGTGCCAATGTGTTTATGGACAACATTGTTAGATAAGAGAGATATCAGAAATGTGAAAAAAAGAGAAAGTTCTGCTTGAATTGCATCCTTTCATGAAAAGCAGTTTTTCTCCGAAGTTTTCTTAGATGGGCATTATTGAAACCTACTTAATAGAGAATATATTTAACTTTATATTTAACTTTCGACCTTTTAGGAACCCATCAAAATATGCTCACCACTTTTAATAGTATTACTTATTGTATACTACTGTTTTATTCTTAATGTTTTTATGTGGTGTACCTGGGGTCGGAAAGAATCAGCTAATTACTATAATTATTTTCTTTACGCCACTATACGTCGATTTGGCTTTGCAATCCCCAGCTCAGAATGGATTCGTCACCTATTCAGGGAGTATACTACACTGTTCTGAGTATGAAAACTGCAAATTGGCCATTTCCAGTGAATAACAGATGAGACACATGGCTACAAATAACATCAATTAAATGGTGCTCTCCTTTTCTGTGTTGTTTTTGTTTTGGGATATATTAATATTAGCGTTTCCATTCACTCCGACCTCCTGGACTTCATTTTCTTTGGCTTGCTCCCTCAATGCTAATTTCTTCTGCCTTTGGACAATTTTCCAGTAGAGTCCTCCCCACATCATGTTGGACAGAAGGTACAGTCCTGCGATCAACCCCATGAACGTCCACCTAAAATTATTTTTGCACAATTGATGGTAAAATTGATTGGATCTGCAACATATTTTTTACTTCACCTGAATGCATCAGCGTCGTAAAGTCGACATGCCCCCTGACCCCCACACTGTTTGGTACCCCATTTCAAACACGTCCGGTCGATCAGGGCGCCAAAGTAGATAGGAGGAGGGATTCCACCTGAAAAACAAACAAATACCGTAAATTCCAGACGATAAGCCGCTACTTTTTTCCAAACTTTCAACCCTGCGGCTTATTCAGTGATGCGGCCGATTTATGTAATTTTTCTAACGGATGCCCTTCGCTCGAGTACAAAAGGTAAGATTTAGACCAGTGGAATATATACTAAGAGGAAGACCGCAACTTCTTGGCTTGTGCACAAATTAAATTGGTGTAAACATACCCTCATCATGCAAAAAGAAAAAAGAAAGGCACATGACGCAGCTTTCAAGCTAAAAGCAATCAAGCAGTCCGATAAATAAGGAAACAGAGCTACTGCACGTAAACTTTACCAGACCCGTTTACTGTGTTGCGAGCATGTTGCTAGCGTGTTTTGGAGTAAGGGAGCGTTGATCGACGTCTATATGACAAAGTTTCTTTCCGACACTGAGGAAGACGACTTTGATGGCTTCAGTTCTAAAAAGGAAGATGAGGACGGTTTACAGTGAT
This sequence comes from Urocampus carinirostris, assembly GCF_059441175.1. Classification (NCBI taxonomy): domain Eukaryota; kingdom Metazoa; phylum Chordata; class Actinopteri; order Syngnathiformes; family Syngnathidae; genus Urocampus; species Urocampus carinirostris. The sequence continues at coordinate 42,660,767 of NC_142359.1, forward strand.
TTTTACAAGTACGGTATGTTTTTTTAACAGACCCGTTTACTGTGTTGCGAGCGTGTTGCTAACGTGTTGCTACCATTAACTGCCCTGTCACAGGCACCATTTGGGATGAAAGTTATATTATTATTATTAAAGCTTTGAAAACTCTATCGGTGTCTTTCTTTGTAAATATGTGTAACCATGGTTAATATGTATTGTAACTGTATATTTTTGTAATGTATTTATTTGTATTTATTTTAGAAACCAGCTCCGTAGCCTAGATGGTAGGGCGCCCGCTCCGAGACTGGGAGGTCGCTGGTTCAAGCCTTGGCCGAGTCATACCTAAGACTTACAACATTGGTACTCATTGCATCCCTGCTTAGCGCTCGGCATTAAGGGTTGGAATTGGGGGGTTTGGTCACCTAATGACTCCCAACACAGCAAGTTGGGTCTAAAATGGCGGAAAACCAGCTCGGTGGCCTTGGGGGTATGGCGCCCGCCCGGAGACTGGAAGGTTCTGGTTCAAGCCTTGGCCGAGTCATACATAAGACTTAAACATTGGTACCCGTTTCCTCTCTGCTTGGCGTTCAGCATTAGGGGTTGCAATTGGGGGGTTTGGTCACCTAATGACTCCCAACACCTCAGTTGGGTTGAGCGAGGGGGCTGGGAATCCCCTCTTCTAAATCAATCCCTAAAAGAGTATATATATATATATATATATATATATATATATATATATATATATATATATATATATATATACACATTTATAATTTTAGAAACGTATTCTGATATGTTTTGCACGGGTGAATGAGAAAGAAGGGGCGGAGCAAACACGGGCTGACGGGAAGTGGAGTAAAGGTGAGACGTGTTTGTGGACGTGGCGGACAATAGTGGATATATATATTTTCCCACCCTTACCTTTGGAAATATACACTTTTTTCCTTGGATAACTTTCAACGGGACCCGGACTCTGCAGGTCTGCATCAAACCTTATCATTTTCCGCTCATTTTGCCGGCTGTGATTTTTGGACTGTGTATTTTAATGAAGGACATTCAGTTTCAATCGTGGGACTTAAAGTCGGGTTTGGGTTTATTTTGTGTTTGTGTTACATTTTTCGATGTGGGCGCATGCGGCTTATAATCAGGTGCGCTCTGTAGTATTTAGGGTACATGTGTAATTAAAATAAAAGGCATCATTTTCAGACACCAGAGGTGGGTAGTGACAGATTACATTTACGATGTTTCATTTACTTGAGTAAACCCGTTGCTTAAGTACATTGGTACCTCTTCTTACAAATGTCTGTAAATACTGAGGTTTCTAGTTAAAAAGTACCTGAACAGGAAAATATTGCCTTTAGTTTCAGAGGTGTTTCAGGATACAAAGTTAAAAAAAAAAGTGCAGTTTGCGCTACTATTTACCACTCCCTGAATTCTACCTAGCAACCTGATGTGTATGCATGAACCCTTACACTAACCCTAACCTAGCATGATCTTCCTATCCCCTTCCTTATGCTCTTGGTGTTCCCTTCTCACTCAGTAAAGAGTCTACTGTATGGTACAGCTACAAAGGGCTATCATTCACAATGGACCCCAAAGACATGTAGAAAAGTGGATTAGGAGAAAAGAAGAGGAAGAAATTTCCTGGCAATAAAAACAAAGCAAAATATAATAGGAGGTATAAAAACAGTAAGAAACAGTGAGAAATATTTAGCAAAAGGTAAGGATGTCTATTTGGCTTTCATGGACTTGGAAAAGGTGTATGACAGAGTCGATAGAGAGGGGTTGTGGCTGGTGATGGTAATGTATGGAGTGGGTGAAAAGTTGTTGGAAGCATTGAAGAGTTTTTATGTGAACAGCCGAGCATGTGTAAGAGTAGGAAGTTAGACAAGTGAGTGGTTCCCTGTGTTGACTGGTGTGAGACAGGAGTGTGTGTCGCCATGGCTGTTTAAGGTATACATGGATGGTGTGGTGAGAGAGGTGAATGCAATAGTATTTGGCAGAGCTGTAGAGATGGATAAGAGTGGAACGGTGTGGCAGGTAATTCAGCTGTTGTTTGCAGATGATACAGCGCTTGTGGCTGATTCTGAGGAAAAGTGGGCGTGGCTATGCAACCTACTTAAATCTGATTCGCTGTTTGGTAATGGAGTTTGGAAGAGTGTGATATTCGTAAGTTATGTGAATCTTCAATCTTGCAAACATTAAGGTGATTGAGTGTTCACGTGATGGAGTGGGCATGGTGCTGGAAGAGGTTGAAAGCTTTAGGTACTTGGGTTGTGATGTGGAATGGAGTGCGAGGTATTGCACAGAGTGAATCAAGGAAGCAAGATTTTGGGTGGTCTGAGGAGAGTGATGAGTAAGAAGAGTATGAGTATGGATGTCAAGAGAGGACTAAATGAGAGTGTGATTGTGCCAACTGTTGTATGGTGCAGAGAGTTGGAGCCTGAATGCAGATTTGAGAAGGATATTAAATGTTTTTGAGATGAAGTGTTTGAGGGGTATGTGTGACAAGAGTTTGAGTGACAAGATTGGATAAAGAAATGAAATTTTGAGAGACAGAACTGAAGTAGTAGCGAAAATGAGCAAGCGTGTGGATGAGAGAGTACTTGGTTGGTTTGGACACATGGAGAGGATGGATGAGGAGCAAATGTTAAAGAGGATCTACAAGGCCTAAGTAAATAGAAAGAGACCAAGAGGAAGGCCGTGATTGACGTGGATGGATGGTGTTATGCGTGTACGTCAAGAAAGTGGTCAAAATGTAGTGGAAGCTAGAGCTCTTGTTGGTGAGTGGAGAGGTGTTGTGAAATAATATTAGGATGTTTGTATGTGTTCTAAGGGATGGACAGGGCACCTGCATGATGCAGCAGAGGTAAACCAGTGAAAACTGTCAGGCCCTGCTGTTGAACAGAAGAGTGTGTTGTGTCACCCTGACCCGAGTGACATAGCATGTTTCTTGTGGCCCGACGAAACATGACCAACTAGGGTGCCAAGGTGCTTAACTTGTTTGGGTGTTTGGGCATTTGGGTTGGCCATGGTCAAATCTTTTGTGTGTTTTTTGCTACTTTTTTCCCCTTTTCTATTCTCTGTTTTGTGTATGTGTTGGTCTTGCTGCTGATCACCCCTCTCGAGGCATATGACCAAGGTGAGTAGGTAGGTAGGTCGATAGATGGACAGATAGATGGATGGATGGAAAGATAGATGGAAAGATAGAGAGAGAGAGAGAGAGAGAGAGAGAGAGAGAGAGAGAGAGAGAGAGAGAGAGAGAGAGAGAGAGAGAGAGAGAGAGAGATAGATAGATAGATGAAAACACCCCCCCGTGCAGGTTGAGTTCAGAGACAACAAGGAGGAATGAAGCCATCATTCCATCAGCCCAAATTAAGACATTTTGGCAAATTTCCATTAAGTCTCTGAATTTGTGGAAAGTAATCACCCTGAAAAAGTGTTGAAAGGTTGGGCTATCCTTCCGATATATTGTCAAAAGTTAGTTAGTTTAGTTAGTTTATTTAACCAATAATCTTCACATAAAAATCATCGGAAATCGTCTCGTTGTCTCGGCTCAGTGAGAATTTTAAAATTTAACAACATTCAACATTCCGAATATAGAACGAAAAACAGAAATTACAATTTACAATTGTTAAAAATTCGGACAGCACTCGGGTAATAACTGTAAACCTTTTAGTACCCTTGAATGACTTCAAGCGTCTACCGCTCCGTAACAGATAAAAATGATCATTACCAGGATGACTCTCATCCTTAAGAATATTTGAGGTACGTTTCAAAACTCGATCATTATATACAGATTCCAGGGATGTCAGACCGGTGCCCACAATCTTTTCCGCCGTGCGGATTACAGAATTGAACTTCGACAGATCTTTCTTTGTGATTCGACCAAACCAAACAATAATAGAATTTGCTAAAACACTTTCAATGAACATCGTAGGAGTTCAACTTCCTTAGGAAGAAACTTCTTTGGCGTGCCTTCTTTAGAATTTTCTCCGAGTTCAGTGCCCAGCTTAGATCTTCTGAAATAAAAGTCCCGAGAAGTTTGAAATGCTCGCCTCTTTTGCCATTGATAAGTAAAGGTTCCTTCTGGTTTTTGTTTTTCGTCCGAAAGTCAATAATCATTTCTTTGGTTTTGTCCAAATTAAATGTCAAATCATTTCCATTGCACAATTCCACGATGTTATCCACCTGCCGTCTGTATGCGCTCTCATCATTGTTCATAATGTTTTCCACGATGTTATCCACCTTCCGTCTGTATGCGCTCTCATCATTGTTCATAATGTAACTAGAAACAGTAGTGTCGTCAGCAAATTTGACAACTAGATTGTTATCATCAATGGATCTGCAATCATACATAAATATGGAATAAAGACAAGGTGATAAAACACATCCTTGTGGGGTACCGGTGTTTAGAACGAGATCTTTCGAGGTATGATTACCAATTTTCACAACTTGATGACGTTCAAGCAAAAAATCCAAAATCCAATTACAAATCGAAACGGGAAAACTGAGGTCATCACCTAATTTCACATACAATTTAGAAGGTATGATGGTATTAAACGCAGATGAGTAGTCTACAAATAAAATCCTGACATACGAGTTATTTTTCTCCAAGTGTTCCAAAACCCTATGCAAACAAATGTTCAGTGCATTTTCAACACATCTGTTCGCACGATACGCGAACTGATAATCATCTAGACCAATCGGTAGTAATGACTTAATATAGTGTAAGATCAGTGTGTAAGCCCAGTCAGTCAGACGGCAAAAGCCTACGTCACGGGGAAACAAAACTGCTGAGGACCAAACAAAGAGGCTAGTTAAAAGGTTAACGAAGATTTTTATTATTTCATGTATTCTTTGTTTCCTTTACATTATCTTCCTCTCATTTTATGTTTATTGTGCAATCTAATTTTAAGATGTATTTGTTCCGTGTTTTTTATTATTTATTATAAAAATATTGTATTTTTGCAGGGCTTGGAATGAATTTACATTCACAAGGCGTTCCACTTAAAAATGTTTCAGGTTACAAAGCTACTCCCAAAATTAATTCAACATTATGACATTATGAATCAGTGTTGTTGTTACCAATACTCAAATAAAAATGCTGTCAAAAAATGTATTTCATAATTATATTTCTTTCATTTCATAAAAACAATTAAACATTTCGTAATTCATGAATAATGTAACAAAGTTAAACTTGGGTAGTATAATAAACCAGAGTAGTCAAGTAATTCTCCACAGGATGTGTTGCATTCACCTTAATCATTTTGATAAGAGGCAAATTTAGATACATGCGTTCATTATAAGGTTTCTATTTTTTGGTGGCTCCTAATTTATTTTTTATTTATTTATTTATTTTAATCTTTTGGAGTCCAAAATGGCTCTTTAATTTTGGTTGCGAACCCCTGGTCTGGCTTGTGTTTGATAAAAAAAATACTCGGCTGTAAATATGCTACTTCTGCTTAATTTATTTATTTGATTTATACGATTACAATTTCATTGTTTATAAAAGACTTGAATTGACTTTGATTATTCTGATTTATTTTAAAATTCAATTTAGTTTATTGTTGATTGGATGGAATTTGATGATTTGATCTGATTGAATAGTTGTTTTGTAAATAATAAATAAGACGTTACTACAGTTACAGTATTTTCCGCACTATAAGGCGCACCTAAAAGCCTTTATTTTTTTCAAAAGCTGACCATGCGCCTTAAATATGGATCAATATTAAGTCGCAAAGTCTTGCAACTAAAGCAAGCAGCCGCCGACTAGATTTTCCCCCGAAGGCGAAGTCGTCCGCGGTGTATGCTGGGATTTATATACCGGCGTTTCATTTCCTAACCAATGTGTCAATCATCGTTTGAATCAGTCACTATTGGCTAAAGTTATTCGGAGGTAAAGAGGGCGGATCCATTTTAGCATTTACAGGCTCGCATAGGCTAAAGGGGCGAAACAAATCCTGCAATTGGCCGAAAAAGATAATTGTGAATCACAGGTTGGGTTGCACCACGGCATAGAGAAAACATTTTTACTATTCTGTATTTGTAAATATTTTACTCTCCTGGATTTACTACACTCACGGTATTAAGAAGACCATGGTTACGTGAAGGCTGCAAGAGAACTTAGGTGAGCTATGCGGTTTTATATTTTCCCGGTATCTTGTTTTAGAACGAACTTGATGTTTCTCGGATGAGTCTATTTTTAAACTAAATTCAATTCAAAGTGTTTATTGTCATATGCATAGTAAAGAACCCTAAGAACACTAATTACTAACTGAGCTAAAAGCACAGTTGTAATGTGTTGTGAGTGGCAATGCCACACAACTATTAATCTCTTCCAAATTAATATTATTAGTTGTGATTGCTCCAGCAAGGCACATTGTCAATATAATCCCCCAAAATCTTTTTATTATAATTAGTTGTGATGGCTCCGCAAGGCACGACTACATTGCCAAGTGCTGGAAGCACAGGGTACATGTTGATGATTTATGCTAATGGATACATGCTAAAAAGTGATGCTAACGGCTAAATGCAAATTTCTTCATGCTAAAAAATTTTGGTAATGGCAATATTTTAATTTTTTTTATTAGACAGATCTTCATGTCGTTGCTCCTTCAACTTCACACGCTTCCCTGCACGACATCCCCGCTTCTGTTTTCTGTCTTTGCGCCGTCTTCGTCTTCGATTATTTTTCTTTTTCTTCGGTGGAGCGGGAAAGCAGGGCGAACCCGAGTCCCTTTGGAGCTCATTCGGGATGTCATGGATGGTATAGAAAGTGCCCGAAAAGTCGAAATTTAGACGCCCACCCAGTCGGATGAGCTCCTCCTGGCTGTAGGTCTTACTGGCCACGCATGTATCCAAAAAGGAAAGCAGGAGGACAGTGGTAAATAGTAGGATAGCCGGATAGCAACTAGCCACAACGTAAACACGCGCCGCCATGTTGGAAACCGGAATATGACTTCATATTTACAAATTTTTCTAATGGCCTCATGTTGATGAGTTATGCTGATGGGAACATGCTAAAAAGTGATGCTAACGGCTAAATGCTAACTTCTTCATGCTGAAAAATTATTCTAATGCTAATATGCTAACAACTCAGCAAATTGAATGGGTTTAATGCATTCCGGCTGGGCCAATTCAAATAGAATGGCTCATTACTTTTGAGCAGGTACATTTTAATTTTTTTTAAAGTGTAAAAACAATGTTTATACTATGTTATTACCATGAATGTGATTTTTAGACCTCCCCAAGGCATATTCTTGTTGCTAGCGGTTGTGGGCCCATCTCAAATTAACTTGCCAGTACTGGGGGGTGTGTGGGGGAGGCAGAATCCCCCCAAAGGACCAAGTAAAAAATAACAAATACATCTCCCTGAGTTAATAACTTTATGCTAACTCATAATGCTAACAACTCAACGCTACCGGTTCTCTACCAACATCTGCCAGATCCATCACAACTCTTACAATTGCCGCGGGAATTGTCTAAACTTAGATGAAAGTGAAAGTGCTAGTATTATTTGATTAGATGTTGCGGTAACGTGTAGTGCAACCGAAAACACAAACTATTTTTCTTCAAGTTATCATGCCAGGCATTTTACAAAGAAAGGAAAAAAAATAAAACACTGTATCGCGAGACAGATCCTTACCATATTCAGCACTAAACTGGCAAGCAATTCCAGCTGCAGTGTGGAAACGACAAGATATTTACGTTCACAATGACCTGTTCTCTTTTGCATTTGTCTTCTGTGGTAGACTTAAATACATTTTAGTTGTGTAAAAGTATAATATTCATGAAAAAAATAGAGGTTTTTTTTAATTATTCAGTTGTCCGTTGGTTGTCTTCTAATTTGGATCTCCAGTGTACCGTATTTTCCGCACTATAGGGCGCACCGGGTTATAGGGCGCACCCCCAAAAAATAGTTTTTGGTCCTATATCTTCCGCACCGTATTATAAGGCGCTACAATGGGAACGTCGACAAAACAGTCAGATAGTTCACTTATTACCCCCTTAACATTCTGAAAGCTTGCAAAGAAGCAAATACGTGTCTCAGACATATACGGAAACAGTGTATGTACGATGTCACTCAAATGCATCGTTCCAAATATCATTTGGAAGGTTAAAGTCTTGGGATTCAAGAAATGCCAACCATTCCAAGTTTCTATTTTCTTTTTCGCCTGCAACTTTACTGTGCCTATGACAATAAACACTTGGAATTGAGTTTAATTTAAAAAAAAAACATCACAGAAACATCGATATCACTCTGAAACAAGATACTGGGAAAATATATAGCCGGAGTAGCTCACCGAAGTCGTTGCGTTCAATAATAATGTGCAACCATGGTCCTCTTGTATCCGTGAGTGTAGTAAAAGAGAGTAAAATATTTACAAATACAGAACAGTAAAACATGTTTTATCTATGCCGTAGACAACCAAACTTGCTATTCACATTCATCTTTTTCGGCCAATTGCAGGCTTTGTTTTGCCCCTTTAGCCTATGCGAGCCTGTAAATGATAAAAAGGATCCGCCTCCTTTACCTCCGAATAACTTTAGCCAATAGTGATCAATTCAAATGATGATTGACACATTGGCTGGGAAATGAAACGCCGGCATATGTATCCCAGCATACACCGCAGACGTACTTTGAGCTTCGGGGGAAAATCTAGTCAGCGGCTGTTTGCCTTAGTTGCAAGACTTTGCGACTTAATATTGATCCATATATAAGGCGCACTGTATTATAAGGCGCATGGTAAGTTTTTGAAAAAAATAAAGGCTTTAAGGTGCGCCTTAGGTGCGGAAAATACGGTATATAAAAAAGCACAAATATGTAAATCAAAATGACGTTAAATCAATATATATATATATATATATATATATATATATATATTTTTTTTTTATTTATTTATTTTTTTTTTTTTTTTAATAATTTGTGTGTGTGTGTGGGGGGGTACATTGTAAAGCGCTTTAGTGACTTAAAAAACAATAATACTCTATACTAATACTATTTATAATTTCATGTAGATTTTTTGTGATGTTATTTAATAAAATGTATGTACTGTATATTACTGATAATATGGGGTGCGGGTTTGGACAGCATTAGCTAATTACCATAGGTTTCCATCCTCCACTATAGAACAATTAAAAAAAGGAAAAGAAGGTTTGTCTTTCATGGATTTTGCCTATTAATACTCTGTTATACAAAATAACTTTATAACAAACTATGTTTCACTACATCTATTTTTCTAAAGCTGGTAAAGCAAATGACTTTGAAAATCAAACTGATCCATCAATCACACTCATGGTCAAATCAAAATGAATATTGTCAGGACGTACCCAGAGTTCTCACAATCAGTGTCTGCATTCCCAAAGCAAAAGCCTTCAGGTCTCGTTGTATGGACCTGAGCAGCACAATGTACCCTGGGGTACCCCCGCAAGCTGAAATGAAGGAGCCCAACACGGACAAAGCCATGTAGATTTTGAAGACCCGGTCACAGTTGCTGTTTCTTGAGCACTGGCCCAGCACGGCTGAAGTATTTTGGATGGGGGCCAACTTTTCCGTCACGCAGGAACATTTGTGGAACACCTACAAAAGCCAAGCGGAAACTCATGTTGAATGTTGTCATGGTAATAGACTACAGAGGAGCGTGTTCCTGCAACACAATTACTTTTCTCTGTAACTGCACTGTGATGCGTTATTAATTAAACAATTGAACTGATTTGTTGCCTTCGTCTTTATGATAGAATAGAATAGAATAGAATAGAATAGAATAAATAGAATATACCTTGATTGTCATTGTTACAAAATGGGTTAACATATTTTGACAACGAAATTGGGCATGACACTCCAGTTTTACACATTCACAGTGAGGTATGAGCCAAGAAGATAAAGGAACAGAGAAGATGAGGTTATAAAACAAGGGGGATAAGGCTATAGTTATAATTTACATGGTATTTACACAAAAAATGTCGGCATGTGGGATGTAACATACAGTTGTTATCGGAATACCGTTGGTATCGTAAGGGTTGTGCAATATTGCATTTGGTGCAAAAGTCATCGTAGTGCAAAAAAAAATTGTCAGCATATGCATTGGTGCAAACATAGTCATCATAGTGCAGAAAAAAAGAAATGGTCAGACATTGTGCAAGGTGAGCAGTAAAGATAGTGCAGTCGACATGTGCAAGAACATAGACAAGGAAAGAAAGAAAGAGAGAGAAGAAAGGAGAGATGAAAGAGATAGAGAGAACCAGGAAAACAAAGTAAAAGAGAGGGATAAGGTAAGAGAGACAGAAAAAGGGAGAAAGAATGAGAAAAAAAGAGAGCACAATAAATAGAGAGAGGGAGAAAAGCAGAAAACATTAGAGAGAAAGTGAAAGGAAGAAAGAAAGAATGAGAAAAAAAGAAAGAAAAATAATTAAAGAGATAAAGAAATTGAGAGTGAGAGAAAGATCAAAAGAATGAGAGAAGAGAGAAAAAAAACAGTGAGCATGAGAAAGAAAGATACTGAAAAGGAGTGAGAAAGAGACCTATTAAGTGAAAAAAAGAAGGAAAGCGTGAAAGTGAGAGACACAGAGAAAAAAGAAAGAGAGAGGTGGAAAAGAAAGGATGGAGAGAAAAAGAGTGAGAAAGAGAAAACGAGAGAAAGAGAGAGTTAGTGAGTTAGAGCATGAGAGAGAGTGACAAAAAGAAAAAAAAAGAAAGATAGTGAGAGAGAGAGAGAGAGAGAGAGAGAGAGAGAGAGAGAGAGAGAGAGAGAGAGAGAGAGAGAGAGAGAGAGAGAGAGAGAGAGAGAGAGAGAGAGAGAGAGAAATACAACTACAGTTGCTTTCTGAGTGGTGGCTGGCTTAGGTGACATCAAGTGGACATATTTATGTTTATGGGCCTTAAAGTTTTGTAACAAAACAGAACACTGAATTATGGTGTTTTTTATTGTAATTTTTTTCTAATACACAATGCCTGGAGAAAAAAACAAAAACATCTTGGACTGTACCAAGAAATAGAAAAGTTTTTTGAGTAGTTTGAAACCAAGAGACAAAATAGATGCGGAGTGTCTCGACAAAGTGTTTATTTGCATGCTCTCAAGATTGCAAGCCAGAAAATTATTCACTGTTTCCAAGAGTGGCTGTTAATTTTCTCTTCTTTTTATGTTATGTTTGTATTCGATTGTATCTTATTTTTTAAACAATGCATACCAGGTAAACAATAACATTTCATTGGCATTTTATGTTAACGACAATAAATAGAATCATGAATAGTCTTAAAGCAGTTTTAGGGGGTGGGCTTCTATGAGAGTATATATCAGAGTTCGGGAACCCTTTTGACCCAAAGAGCTATAAAAGCAAAATGTTTAGATTTACTTTTCCGAGAGAGCCACACCATATATCTTAAGACGAAATTCAATAAAAACCAGAACCCGCTCTCCAAACAAAAGCTAATTCTTCAGCGCATTTTATTTTACTGTCTGACATTCGATGATTGATAAAATCTATGAAATAATAATTATGCCAGAGCCTGTGTCCCGTATCAGTCTCAATATACCACTTAAAAATACGTCTCCCTCCGGCGGTTACTTGAGTGTTGAGGTTCGATTTCAAATCAAAGTGCAATCAAAGTTTTTTTTGTAAAAAAATCACAAAATACTGCAAACGAGGATACCAACTATTAACCTTCAGTGCCAACAGCGCTGGGCAAATGAGAGTGCGCGCGCCCTGTCTACAGCACCGCTAGTTCCTACCACTTAATTGAATTGGTCTTGGTGCTTTGCAAGAGCTTCTGGGTAAGTTTTTTGGGGGGGTTAAGGTTTGTTTTGTGCCTTTACTGTCATGATTACCCAAGAGGAGCCACCTGGGGTAATCATGTGGCGCGCTGGAATGTGCTTCCTGATTGGTTAATGCTCCCTTTTTAAACGCGTTACGCGGAGAACTCTTTGTCGGAGGATTACTTTTTTACCCCGTTTGACTCGCCTGATTTTCCTGTGTATTTTTGACTTGTTTACCTGATTCTGCCTGCCTCCGATCCGACCTGCTTCCGTTCCACGCTACGATCTTCTCTCCAGTCCCGGTAAACTCGACCTGCTTCCGTCCCACGCTACGATTGGCTACGTGTCCCGAAGTTGTCTTCACGGCGTTGCTGCTGACGTTCGACGGTCATCGCGTCTCCCGCTAACCCTGTACGCTTCCCCAAATAAAAGACTTGTAACGAACGCTCTGGGGTCTCCTGCTCTGTTCTGGTCTGCCCTGACAGAATCCTCCGACCAGAATGGACCCCGCGTTCGTACATTTGCCCCCTGACCACTATGAAAGCCTGAATCAGCAGCGCAATTCCCCTTCAGAATGTGCAGTTCGGCAAGTCCTTTCCGACGTGGCAAAATTGGCTAAGGCACCTCCGGCCGTATGACTGCGCAATGACTCCCATGCCTGCCTGTTCGACTCCCATGCCTGCCTGTTCGACTCCCATGCCTGCCTGTTCGACTCCGACTCCGCTGCCTGCCCGCCCTGAGTCCGACTCTTCTAAATCTGCCCCCCCTGAGTCCGACTCTTCTGAATCTGCCCGCCCTGAGTCCGATTCTTCTGAACCTGCCCGCCCTGAGTCCGTCTCTTCTGAACCTGCCCGCCCTGAGTCCGACTCTTCTGAACCTGCCCGCCCTGAGTACGAGTCTTCTGAACATGCCCGCCCTGAGTCCGACTCTTCTGAGTTGACTCTCCTGATTTTTCCTGTGTTACCCTGTGACGTGCCGTGGGTTTATTTTATTTTTTTCTGGGGAACTTCTGGAGCCGTTCCTTGAGGGGGGGGTTCTGTCATGATTACCCAAGTGGAGCCACCTGGGGTAATCATGTGGCGCGCTGGAATGTGCTTCCTGATTGGTTAATGCTCCCTTTTTAAACGCGTTACGCGGAGAACTCTTTGTCGGAAGATTACTTTTTTACCCCGTTTGACTCGCCTGATTTTCCTGTGTATTTTTGACTTGTTTACCTGATTCTGCCTGCCTCCGATCCGACCTGCTTCCGTTCCACGCTACGATCTTCTCTCCAGTCCCGGTAAACTCGACCTGCTTCCGTCCCACGCTACGATTGGCTACGTGTCCCGAAGTTGTCTTCACGGCGTTGCTGCTCACGTTCGACGGTCATCGCGTCTCCCGCTAACCCTGTACGCTTCCCCAAATAAAAGACTTGTAACGAACGCTCTGGGGTCTCCTGCTCTGTTCTGGTCTGCCCTGACATTTACATCATAAAGTGTTTTTAACAATGAACGTAGATTGTTTAATGTGCTTCATTACAAAGGATTATTTTGCGATTTACAGCCAAAACTGGGTCTGTTAGGGTGACACCTTGACTGTTAACTGGTTAAATTTGTGTCCTAGACTAAACAAAACTAATTATTCAGATCAGCATTGTCTTGGCTTCATGTGCAAAACAGTCGGCTTGACGTGCATTTTTTATTAGAAAATTGTGCAATTTCTGCTTTATCTACGAGCTATATGTACTCAGAAAAAGAGCCATAGTTTTCCGACCCCTGGTATATACGGTAAATTGTATTACTCTGGGAAATAGCTGAGTTACATTTTATATGAAGTAACTAGTAACTGTAACTTATGATTGGTTTTCAGTAACACGTCTTGGTATCGGGCCTTTACCATCTCTTTTCCTTTGCCGGTGGAGGTCTGACAGCCGGCTAGGCAAGGAGAGGCGTACGTCATCCCGTTGTAGGCACAAACTGGATCCCATTGCTTAATGGAGCAGAAACAGCCACTGTTGCATTGGGATAACAATGTCTGAGGTTCAAAAGACACTTCAGGGATTCTGGTAAAAAAAAAAACATTTCATTTTAGCAGCTGGATTAAAATATGTTTGTTGCCATTTTACAAAATACAATTAATACCTCTCTCTTCCAGAGACCAGTGTTTGTTTGTTTTTTTCAAATAATTCATGTGTCTAGAGGGGCGCGGATGTGTTTGGCTTTTTTAACTTTTCCAGAATAAAGTGCAATTGAACCTCCACTACACCACGGCACAGTGGCAAAGGGAATATGTGTGCTACAAAGCACAAGGAGGAATACAAACTACGGAAACTCAAAGTGACCAAATTGCACAGTTTTTCTGTTATTATTATTATTTTGCCCGGCCTTTCACAAGATATTTGATGATGGTGGCACCCTTAGCAGTAAAATGTTGGACAATCATGAAACAAATCCTTATTTCGTAATCTCCAAGTATTTTAAATTCGTGCTGTTTATAATGCATGATAGGTCATGTATTTTTGCCTTTGATTCAAAACAAAATTTTTTGTTTAATGAAGGAAGTTTTTGTTCCCACTAAGTATAAATAATACACAATAGTAAACAATAATGAATAATCTATATTAAGATTATTCAGAGACAGACTCTGAATAATGCCGCAGAGCCCACAAAGATACAGTAGACAACTCACTCGCTGACCCACACCCATGGACAATTTGGACTGGCCAATTACTCATGTTTTTTGGAATGTGTGGGAAAAGTCTAGTCAAGTCATGTTTATATGAATAGCCCTTAATCAGAGGAAGTCTCAAAGGGCTGCACAGACCACGGATTATTGCAAACCACAGACTATTATTACACCATCCTTTGATCTAAAATTTACTGAGGGCAAGGACAAACTCAAAAACCTCAACATGAGGAAAATAAAGAAACCTTGAGAAGGGACCGCACATGAAGTAATCCCCCTTCCAGGATGACCAGGCTGCAATGGATGTTGCAATAACAAATAATAAACAGATATTGTCAACATCGAATAAAGGTTATTCATATGCAAGAAAATAGAATTGTGTTTTAAGATTAGATTTAAACATTTTCACTGAGGTTACAGATCGAATCTCAGGGGTAAGAGCATTCCACTGCACCGGGGCACGAATGAAGAATGCTTTCGAACCTGCGGCTCTCTTCTTGGCTCTTGGGATCACGGGTAGACCATCATTTTCAGAGCAAAGGCTCCGGACCGGCACATAGGGGGAAATCAAATCTATAAGATATGAGGGAGCAATTCCACATGATTTTGTATACGACCAACAGAACCTTAAAATCACATCTTAAGCTAACAGGGAGCCAATGCAGGTTAGCTAAAATCGGAGTAATGTGATCAAACTTTCTTGTCTTAGTTAAAAGCCTCACTGCAGCATTTTGTACCAGCTGAAGACTCTTGACTTTGGAGTTCGGGAAACCAGGGAGTAGTGCATTACAGTAATCGAGACGGGAGGTAACAAACACATGAATTATAATCTCCGCATCGGACTGAGACAGCATAGGGCGAATTTTAGCAATGTTGCGCAGATGGAAAAAAACTGTTCTAGTAATATTCTTAACATGTGTTTGGAAGACTTGTCAAATGTGACACCTAAATTCTTGACTAAGTCACTCTGGGTGATATTACATTTGTCAATGTTCAGAGCAGTTTTTGAGAACAAGTCACGGCATTTAGATGGACCAACAACTAACATTTTGGTTCTCTCGGAGTTACGGCGAAAGAAGTTGAGTGACATCCATTCTTTTATCCCAGAGAGGCAGGCCTCCAAATTTCCACAGTTTAGTGTGGCAGATTCCTCCATCGGAAGATATAGTTGAGTGTCATCTGCGTAGCAATGAAAACTGATATTATACTTGCGAATAATATCACTTAATGGAAGCATGTAAATGCTGAAAAGAAGTAATGAACCCTGCGGAACACCCCAGGTAAAAAACACCAAAGGGCTCAGATGTCAAGTCACTATATTTAACACAATGCGTCCTATTTGAGAGGTAGGTTCTGAACCATAAGAGAATGGTTCCTGAGAGAACAATCAATTTTTCCAACCGTTCTAGTAAGATATTATGGTCCACAGTGTTAAAGGCAGCACTAAGATCCAGCAGCAGCAAGAGTGATGAAGCGCTGGAGTCCTTTGCCAGTAGGAGATTAGTGGTTACCTTAATCAGGGCTGTCTCAATAGAGTGGGTAGCCCTGAATCCTAATTGCATTGATTCAAAAAGATTGGTCTCGGATATAAAATCATTCAGCTGCTGTGCCACTACTTTTTCAAGTACTTTAGAAAAAAATTATAGGTTTGACGCAAGTGTATAATTACACAAGCTTTCTGGATCAAGGTTGGGTCGTTTAACTGTAGGTTTAATAACAGCGGACTTAAAAGCCGCTGGAACTCCACCCGAGGAGAGTGATGTGTTTATAATATTTAGCACTGAAGGTCCAAGGACCCCAAAAAGACCTTTGATCAGCAAACCCGGAAGCGGGTCAAACAGGCAAGTAGTTGGTTTGGCCGTATTCAACACCTGTTTAAAATTATCAAGTGACAGATCACTAAATTGGGAAAAAAATCCCTGGACAGCTACCATGTCGCACATCTATAATTTTCAGACCTTTGACATGTGACATATTTACATGTTCTTTTCCCGTATGTTTAATCTTCTGATTAAAGAAGACCATAAAGTCATAGGCAGCATGGGTAGAACTATCTGGAATAATCTGTTGCCTTGTTAGGGATGCCACAGTGTCGAAAAGGATTTTGGGGTTATTCGTTTGTGCTGCAATCACATTTGAAAAATAGGCTGATTTTGCAGCGGCAAGCGCTGCTTTATCCTTTAACAAGCTGTCACACCAGGTTTGACGGAAAACCTCAAGCTTGGTAGCGCGCCATTTTCTTTCAGATTTCCTGCAGTCTTGTTTAAGCGATCTGGTTTCATCAGTAAACCAAGGCGTGCTTCTTTTAGGTCGTTATTTAAGCCGTAGGCGCCACGGAATCTAGGACACTAGTCAGGGTAGCATTAAACTCATTCATGAGTGAGTCAATAGAGCCTTTATATAAAGGAAACGATGCAAATACTCCTGAAAGAAGATCACAGAGCTCAGAAACTACGCCAGTGCAAATATTGCGGCCGCTAAATCCTTTAGTTTCTTTCATACAACATATAGCCTGCACCTCAAATGTAACTAAATAATGATCAGAAATAACGGTAGTACACGGTAACACCAGGTTGAAACTCCTCGAGTCAGAACCAAGTCTAGTGTGTTTCCATCTTTATGAGTGGGCAAATCAATCAGTTGATTAAAACGAAATGTGTCCATTAGAGACCGAAACACAACAGTAAGTGAACTAAGTGGGGAGTTCATATGAATGTTAAAGTCCCCCATTATTATTTTGTCTGCATAGGTTACTAGATCAGACAACAGTTCAGGTAATTAATCTAAGAAAACAGAGTAGGGTCCTGGGGCGCGACAAATAGTTACTACAAAAATTGACATTAAAGAAGACCGAATGACAAGAGCCTCAAACGCCATATAATTATTAGAGGTACGGGGAGTAAGTTAGTAGCTGAGGTCAATCATGGACAATCCATCGCATCCACTACACAGCATTATCTCCAGACAGAAGAGCAGTTTCAGCGACAGACTGCTGTCACTGTCTTGTACTACGGACAGACTGAAGAGATCTTTTCTTCCTCATGCCATGAGGCTCTTTAACTCCACCCGGCAGAGTAAAGGCCCACATTAAACCACACCACCTACATTGGATATTACCGAATCTTACTGCAATATGTATTCTGTGTAGCACTATTTAGTTACTCTATATAACACGCTACAGTGGGCATTTGCACGTCACACTGGGTATTTGTATATTGTATTCTTTTGGCTTTATTATTGTACTGTTCTCAGCTCAGGGATGCTGCTGGAAATGTGAATTTCCCTTAGGGGATGAATAAAGTATCTATCTATCTATCTATCTATCTATCTATCTAGTATTTTTTCAGGAATAGATGCAACACCGCCGCCCTTCTTCAAAGACCGTGTTACATGGCAGCTCACGTAGTCTTGGGGAGAAGCCTCATTTAACGATATAAACTCATCCCGTCTCAACCAGGTCTCACACAGACCAATCAGGTTATGTTGGTGATCAAGAATGAGATCATCACCAGGAAGAGCTTTAGGAGCAAGTGATCTAATATCTTCAAGACTAAATTTTAGCTTTGCTGAATCTATGAACTTAGCTGAAGGCTTTGTAGAATTCGACAAAAGATGTTGCCATTCCGGTGTGTTGAGACTCAGGTGTCGGTTGACAGGCAAGATCGATGAAGAAATTTTGGTGGAAATAGGCACAATTCCATCATCATCATGTCCTTCTCTGCCGTTTCGCCGATGTAGCTCCCTTAGCTTAGCACCATGGCCGGAGCGACAGCCCCGCTTTTGTTTGTGATTGTTACGCTTTCTCCGCAGCTTCGTAAGTGGGTTGGCCACCCACGGAGATCCCGCAACCCTTTTTATTTCTTGCAGGATATCAAAGGGGGTATAAAAAGTGCCCAAATATTCGAAATTTAGACGCAGACCCAAATTTATAGTTCCTCCTGACTATAGGTATTATTGGCCATGCATGTGTCCAGAAATGAAAGCAAAATAGACAAGGGCAGGGTGATAAAAAAAAATTAGCTGAAAAGTTGTAAGACGCTGCGTCCATGTGCGCCACCCTTATCATCAAAGCCACTCGGGTATGGGGAGAACATGCACAGGGATGCTGCAGTAGCTGGAATTAAGTCGTGGACCTTTGCACAGTGGGGCTGTGCGCTAACCACCGGTTATGCTCAAATAATTCTCATTCCGCCTTTAGATTTATCTGTCAGAACGGCACTGGCCTCAGTGAAACTACATCTGGTGCAGGAAAATGTGCTGGCTGATCAGGGAAAGACCACGTGATTGTGAGACCCTAATAAATGCCCCCTCCCCCCATTACACTCTACATTTTTATGTCAGAATGTTGAGATGATGAGGATGAAGTCAGGTATCACACTGCTACTTCTACTATTCACCTCTGTGGGTTTCCTGTCTGCTTGAATCAGCGAGGAAAATAAATGGGCGGTAATGGCCGCATTATTATGAAGACATATACTGAAAACCACAAATATACGCACACACACATTAAAAAGGTGCAATGATACGACAATGTAGGATGTCAGATCAGATACAATGAGCTCCAAAAGTTTGTGAAACGACACATCCGACCATTCTATGTTTTTGCAGCCCTTATCTGATATAATGCACTAATTCAGATGGTTTTCAACCTGTGCAAGGCTCACCACTCACCCTTGATAAGAAACGGTGAGACCAGCCACTTGTGCGCTTTCACAATGAAGGAAGACCTGAACGACCAGCAGGCAAAAGGAGCACACGGATGCTGTGATGGACACCCTGGCCGCTCCAATCACGCCCAGTTTGAAACGCTTTAGCACAAAACCTCCAGTAATTATCCCCAAGGCCACTGCAGGGAGATTGAGAATCCCTAGGAAAACAAATACAGTTAAGAACAGAATGCATTATATTTTATAGATCCAGTAATCCGCCACTATAAGTCGCTTCACTTTTGACTGACTCACAATTTCACTGATTTGCATCGTGTACTGGTTTTCTGCTTTGCCCACCCATGGAAAAGCACTGCCCACCCAAAGAAAAGTGAATGAAGTAATTACTGCAGTCTGGGCACAACATATGGTATCTGATTCATACAATATTGTGTATGTCAGCGGACCATAGCGTGGCCTTTCCTGCCCACTACGGCACATAGTGTGTGTGACAGTCTCCATTGAGGGAGCAGCTGTTCCCAGCATATCCCTTTGTCATAGAGATGACAATTCTGTTGCATTTTTAGCAGCGGTTATTTCAGCTTGTCTGACTAAAAAGAGCCAAGCGGCTCTTCAGATTGTTCTTGTCGCTTTAATCCATACGTAATAATTTCTTATGCAACATTATGTAAAATATGACTTACAATGAGAAAAATAGAGCAAAACAAGAAAGAAGAAAGGAAAATGAAACATAATAGGAAAAAAAATAAAATAAAAAGCCCCACGACCCTTAAGAGGATAAGCGGTGCAGAAAATGGATGGATGAAATTTAAAGGAAAAATGAGAAAAAAAGAAGAAAGACATAATAAATAACGGAGCTTGGATCGGGATCGATAAAGGAAACAGGGGAGCAGGTGGAACCGGATCTTCTCAAGATGGTTCCCGGAAAGGCTCATCTTCACCGACTCAGTAACAAGTGTCACTTGCCCAGCAGTTGACCGTCCAGAGCTCGGGCAGGAACTGGGGTCGGAAAAGGGGAGAGCTTTAACCCCATCCTCCGGGCTAAGGTCCTGTCCAAGATGTTGGCCTCAGCGCCATAGTCAACTAGGGCGGACAGGGACTGTGTGGAACCTGAACTAAGAAGGTGCACCTGGAGCACTGGTCTTCCTGTCCTGGAATGGGCCAAGCTCAGTCGGATTCCTCCAAACGTCAGGTAAGCTCCCCCTTTTCACGGGCATGATGAGACCTGGTGTCCTTGCCCGCCACAGTGTAGACAAAGGCCCTCAGACGGACGTCGCTGGCGTTCCAATACCGACAATGACGCACGAACCACCTCCATAGCCTCCAGTGGATCTTGTTTGTTGGATAGTGGGTGGTGGCTGGGATGCAGAGGTGGTGCCAACTCCTCCGGAGATCAGGGAACTAGAAGACACTGGCGACCCCACTCATGGCTTAGCCCCTGGACCCAAAGATCGATGCAGGCCGTCAGAGCGATCGCATCATCGAGATTAGCAGGCGGCACGTGGGACACAAGTTCATCCTTCAGGTAATCGACCAGGCTGTGGAGGTAGGCGTCAACCAGTTGCTGCGGCTGGCCAGTGTACGGAAGTCAATGGAGTAGTCGACGATGGTGCGCTGTCCCTGCCAGAGGCTCATGAGGGTTCAGCCGATGATGACCCCGTGTCAAAGACTTTTATCATCTCCTGGGCTGCAGATCAAATACAGTTGGTACTAAAAAGCCCAGGTCTGAGCAGGATCGCGACTGAACCTCTCTGAAGAGCCGACTTAAGGCTCAGCGAAACCCAAGTCTCTGGGCTGGACGGGCTTGGTAAGCGGCAGCTGACGGGCAAGGAGCCCCAGGAATGCAGCCAGCCGTTGCTGCTGGCACTGAAGAAGGTGTTGTTGCTGCCGAACAAGCCAAAGAATGGCGGAGATGTCCGCCAGACCTCATGCTCAGTCCGCTGTAAACAATGCAGGACGGAGGGAGTTTCCTTCTATCCTCGATCAGCGCTTGTGGCAGCGTTTACTGAGTCCATTCTTGGTAAGTCCGTACTGTCACACCCGGAACATGCATTGGACCCAAATGTGAAACGTTTCACACAATGCTTTATTAAGGGATCGGAGCGTGGATCGGGGATCGATACAGGAAACAGGGGACGGAATCAGGCAGGATAGGGCAGCCGGAACAGGAGAACAGAGCTTGGATCGGGGATCCATACAGGAAACAGGGGACAAAATCAGGCAGGATACGGGTAGCCGGGACAGGAGAACGGAGCTTGGATCGGGGATCGATACAGGAAAAAGGTCGGGATCAAAATGGGAGCCAGAGTCATTTTTTTCTCTGACTGTGGCTATGGGATTTCTGGGATTGGCGGTTCTGCTCCTCACAATTTGGAGCTTTAATTTTGCAATGATGATTAGAATTATTATCTTACAGTAAAGTAGTCATTTGTAAAAAAAAAAAAAAAAAAAAACAAGGTTAAAGACAATTGTTTAAATAGTAATTTTATTTGTTAAAGAAATACTTGACCTTGTAAAAAGTGTTTGTTTTGGGGTATTGGTGTATAATAGAGTATTTAATTGAATAACAATTAAAAAAAGGTTTCTACCTCACATATTAGTTTTATTTTCAATCTACTGTCTTCCCCTTCTTCATCTACCTATTAATTCCACTTTACCAGTTCAAGTCACACCACATCAAAGGTAAATTAAATGATGTTTTTACTTTACATGTATACAGTGGGACCTCGCTACTTCGCAGTTCGACGTTCACGGCTTCAGAGCTTCGCGATCTGTAAGGGTTAGACACATTTTTATTTTTTTTATTCAAGGGGCGTCGCCAACTTCGCAGATTTTTACTTTTTGCGAATCCCCTCGGCCGACGACCCTAGCACGGCGCGCCGTTCTCGTTTCCCGGCGCGCGGTTTCGGTGCGGCTTCCGCTTCACCGCCCCCCCTAACCCCACAGGTCCCCCCTTGTAGAGCCATCGTGGCCCGGGCGGGAGACGCCGGGCGCCGGCCTCCTTGTTGAGCGCCCGACCCGCTCGGCTTGTCACGGTGTCGTGCGTATCGCGCTCGAAAGTACCCGCGTCGCGGGTTAGGGGCTCGCTCGCGGGAGCGACCAAACGGCACCCGCGGTGCGGCGCAAGTATAAACCCTGTCGTGAATTTGTCTCCGATCGTCCCGGGCGGACGTAAAATCGCCCAGCTGTACGACTCTTAGCGGTGGATCACTCGGCTCGTGCGTTGATGAAGAACGCAGCTAGCTGCGAGGACTAATGTGATTTGCAGCTGCGATTGGCTGGCAACCAGTTCAGGGTGTCCCCTGCCCACTGCCCGGAGATGGCTGGGATGGGCTCCGCCCCCCTGGGACCCTAATAATGATAAGCGGTGCAGATAATGAGATGAGATGAGATTTTTTTTTTTTTTTTTTTGAAGGGGCGTCGCTACTTCGCAGATTTTCACTTTTTGCGGGTGGTTTTGGTCCCCATTAACCACGATAACCGAGGTCCCACTGTATTTATTACAAATGCTTTTATTCTTAAGTAGTATTGACTACATTCATTGTTATTTTGTTGTTTTAATCTGCGGCACCGACAGTTCAGAACATATTAGCTACACATTACTTCACATTCGTTTTTCTTACTACACTATTTCTGCGTCACAAATTTTGCCTATCGTAGGTTGTTTTTGGAACGTAATGCCTGGAATAAATCAGGGTTCACTGCAAATTTCTCACCACTAACAACACTGACCCAAATAAGAACGGTAAACCGCTTTCCAACAATGGCTTTAACTGAGATATACAATCAAACTTCCCTTCAATAACATAATTTTTTCCCTCTGTTAGGTTGCATGCTGTGTGCTTTGTACCTATGAGGAAAATGGACCTGGAAGCCGACTGGCCGTAGATTTGCTCCAAGAATTTCGGTTTGAAGGTGATCATGCCCATGAAGCCGTTTACCGCCACCAGGTAGGTGAGGATCATCAGAGTGTAGATGCTATTCCTGAATAGCCTCTTCAAGGATGGAATGAAATCTAAGAAATTAGCAAAACAAAATTGTATTTCTACTTTATGACCTATAAGAACCAAATTGAGTTTGAATATGGTGTAATAATGAAATATGTCACTGCCATGATTGTATAATGTCTTTTTTTTAACGTCTTTATTATATTTTTATTATATTTATTATTTTTTATTATATTTTTTTTTTATTATAATCATATAACTTTATTTGTTCAACCTTTGATTATCCAACATTTCTGTTATTTCACTATTTACTTAAATGTCCATGGATTGTACCAGTTGATGATCGAATAAGCTTATATGCCAAATATCTCCTGGTCTTTAAACTTGGCCCTCTTCCTTCGTCTATCTTTTCAAATACTTTTAGGTACCGTATTTTCCGCACTATAAGGCGCACCTAAAAGCCTTTATTTTTTTTAAAAGCTGACCATGTGCCCTATAATACAGTGCGCCTTATGGATCAATATTAAGTCGCAAAGTCTAAACTAAAGCAAGTAGCCGCCGACTAGATTTTCCCCCGAAGGCGAAGTTGTCCGCGGTGTATGCTGGGATTTATATACCAGCGTTTCATTTCCTAACCAATGGTTCAATCATCATTTGAATCAGTCACTATTGGCTAAAGTTATTCGTAGGTAAAGAGGGTGGATCCTTTTTATCATTTACAGGCTCGCATAGGCTAAAGGGGCGAAACAAAGCCTGCAATTGGCCGAAAAAGATGAATGTGAATCACAGGTTGGGTTGCACTACGGCATAGAGAAAACATGTTTTACTATTCTGTATTTGTAAATATTTTACTCTCCTGGATTTACTACACTCACGGTATTAAGAAGACCATGGTTACGTGAAGGCTGCAAGAGAACTTAGGTGAGCTATGCGGTTTTATATTTTCCCTGTATCTTGTTTTAGAACGATCTTGATGAGTTTATTTTTAAACTAAATTCAATTCAAAGTGTTTTTGTCATATGCACAGTAAAGAACCCCGTTTCCCTGCACAATAAAATTCTTACTTTGCTGTCCACTCAAATGCCAGCAAAAAATAAAATGGAAACTAAGAAATGTTTGTTTGGTGACATCGTACCGACACCGCATCCACACGTGTCTACGACACGTATTTGCTTCTTTGCAAGCTTTCGGAATGTTAAGGGGGTAATAAGTTTGACTGAGCTATCTGACTGTTTTGTCAACGTTCCCATTGTAGCGTCTTATAATCCGGTACGCCTTATGTATGGAAAATATAGGACCAAAAACTATTTTTTGAGGGTGCGCCCTATAACCTGGTGCGCCTTATATTGTGGAAAATAAGGCACCTTTGGCCATCTCCCGAAACGTAACTTCTTTCTCTTCAGGATCCTGTTCATGTAGGAAGTTCTGCTCGTCATCTGTGCCAGGTTCTCGACCTTTGCCTTGGTTCTTCTCTGTCCCTTGCTTGGGAAGCGATTTTGGCAGGAACCAGAAGGGAATACTAGAGAGGAGGATAATAGTTCCAGTGGCGATGAAGCCCAGCCACCAGGCCCCGACCCATCGGGAGTCCTTGTAGTTGATGGTCACGCTATCTGTCAATCCAAAGAAGAAGTTACAAAAGGTTAAGTTGTTCTTAAGCATCTTTATTTAACATGCAATATCCTTCGCTGAATTTGGACTGTGGTAAAAGTTTCACTTGGTTGACATTAATCCACCCAAATGGGATAAAAGTAGCGATTTCTCAATAAGGATATTTGAGGCTAAAATTATTTTATATGGAACCAATGTCAATTGGATATTCTTAAACATAGATTGAAAAAAAAGAAAACGAACTAAAATAATCAGCTTGAGCAATGTTTTCTTTCGAAGAGTCATGCTTTACCCCATTAGCATATGAAATGCTAAGCTAGCATTAGCACAAGTGAGCAGCTGCATCAATAACAGCCTAGTAGCACATCCGTACAGTCTTTTTATTGTGACTGTGGACTTTGATCACTTAGTTTAACATGTTTGTACTCACAATATTTCAGTCACGACCATTACAAGCAGAACAACCAAATGCGTAACATTTCACACAATGCTTTATTAAGTGATCAGGGAAGTCAAGCCGAGAGATAAAGACAGCGATCTGGTGCTCGCTGGGAAGTATGAGCGGGAGGCCCTCGCGAACGAAGCATGGTCGGAGATCGGAACATGTCGGGGGTCCGGGACGGGAAACTAGAGCGTAGTTAGAGATCGGAACAAGTTGGTTTGCCGGGACGAGCGGGCAGCCAGGGATCGGGGATCGATACAGCAAAAAGAATCAGGATACGAGTAGCCGAGACAGGAGAACGGAGCTTGGATCGGGGATCGATACAGGAAACGGAATCAGGATACGGTCAGCCAGGAAAGAAGAATGGATCTTAGATCGGGGATCCATACAGGAAACGGAATCAGGATACGGGTAGCAGAGACACGAGAACTGAGCTTGGATTGGGGATTGATACAGCAAACAGAATCAGGATACAGGTAGACGGGACAGAAGAACGGAGTTTGGATCGGGGATAGATACAGGAAACAGGTCAGGATCAAACAGGAGCCAGAGTCAAAAGTTCTTGCCATGCATGCGCTGAGGTTCGCGGACGGACTGACTAGGAGTGAATGAGAATGACGTGCTTAAATAGGAGGAGGACTAACTAGGGAACGAGTGGCACCTGTAGCTGAAAGGGTGAGCGCAGGTGAGGGCAGTTGAAAAATCATGACATTTCACCTACAAATCGAGCAAAGTCCTCAATTGACACATCCCATTTGAAATGCAGGACAAGTTATTTATCAAGCATGCTACGGTTCTCTTTTGATATAGCCATTGTCCAGTCACTGGAGTTTCCTTTAATCCTCGAGGAATGATGACAAGCAATTGAAACCTACCGTTTCTTTCTAAAGTACTCTAAAAAGTAGTGGCACAGCAGCTGAATGATTTCATATCCGAGAACAATCTTTTTGAATCAATGCAATCAGGATTCAGGGCTAACCACTCTACTGAGACAGCTACAAGGTAACCAATGATCTCCTACGGGCAATGGACTCTGGCGCTTCATCACTTTTGCTGCTGCTGGACCTTAGTGCTGCTTTTGGCACAGTGGACCATAATATCTTACTAGAAGGGTTGGAAACATGGATTGGTATCTCAGGAACCGTCCTCTTATGGTTCAGATCCTACCTCTCAGTTAGGACGCACTGTGTTAAATATGGCGAAATTACATCTGAGCCCTTTAGTGTTACCTGTGGTGTTCCACAGGGTTCAGTGCTTGGCCCCCTTCTTTTCAGCATTTACATGCTTCCATTAGGTGATATTATTCGCAAGTATAATATCAGTTTCCATTGTTACACAGTTGACACTCAACTATATCTCCCGATGGAGGAATCTGCCACACTAAACTGTGCAAATTTGGAGGCTTGCCTTACTGAGATAAAAGAGGTGATGTCACTCAATTTCTTGCGTCTTAACTCTGAAAAGACCGAAATGTTAGTTATTGGTCCAACTAAATGCCGCGACTTATTCTCTAAAACTGCTGTGAACATTGACAAATGTCACATCACACAAAGTGACTCACTTAAAAATTTAGTTGTCACATTTGACCCCGATCTGTCATTTAAAACACATGTGAAGAAAATTACTTGAACCGCTTTCTTCCATCTTCGTAACATTGCTAAAATTTGTCCTATACTGTCTCAGTCCGATGCGGAGATTATAATTCATGCGTTTGTTACCTCCCGTCTTGATTACTGTAATGCACTACTCTCCGGTCCTCGATGACCAGACTCAAGAGTCTTCAGCTGGTACAAAATGCCGCAGTGGGGCTTTTAACTGGGACAAAAACGTCCGACCACATCACCCCAATTTTGGCTAACCTGCATTGGCTCCCTGTTAGCCTAAGATGTGATTTCAAGGTTCTCTTATTATCATACAAAATCATACATGGACTTTCCTCCACATATCTTTCAGATCTGATTTTCCCCTATGTCCCGGCCCGAAGCCTTCGTTCTGAGAGCGCCGGTCTTCTGGCAATAAGTGTTCCGCAGGTTCGAGAGCGTTCTCCATCCGGGCACCGGTGTTGTGGAATGCTCTTCCCCCTGAGATCCGATCTCCAACCTCACTGGAAATGTTTAAATCTAAGCTTAAAACTCACTTCTACTCTATAGCACATGAAAAACCTAAACTGTCTATGTGTAATAACCTGTGAAGCCCTTTGAGACTGTTTGTGATTAAGGGCTATACAAATAAATTTAACTTGACTTGACTTGACTTGAAATTTGATCCGTTACTGATGCAACATGTGTGTCGCAATGTGGCCATGGGATGGCTCTTGACTTCCCTGTTTGGCCCATACAATCGCATAAATAGTTTGCTAACACATCACAGACTACGGTTAAGCTAGTCAAGAAATAACCTATTTCTTCCAACAGATGAAGCTGAAACTGTATGATCAGGCCATGTTGTACAACCAAATACTTTTTCCTGGTTGACCCACTGAATAAACCTACAAAATGTGAGTAATGTAACGAAATTGTTTTTTTAAACTTGAAAAAAATCCTGTAAAATAACGAACGCATGCGGGCAATGCAGACTGTCCTTTATTAAATTAGCCAATTCCTTAAAATTAGAAAAAAATAAACAAGTGTTATCGGAAACCTGGCAGCACTTAACTTAATTTGGACATAAACGATAAGGATTGTGTTGCCACTCACATGACTGATGTTGCTAACAGTGGTTTTAAACACTGCTCAAATATTTAGGAGATGCGCCGACCCAAGAAAAATTAAATTGATCATCGAGTGTGAATGCACACCTAAATTGACGAATCCAATGTCCACATAGATCTTCGCGAGGAATGATCCCATCATGTAGCCAAACATCGGCCCCAGGATTCCCACTGTATGTATGCAGGCTGGCGGATTAAGGAAAGCATAAACACAAAATATTATGGGTTAAGTACCGTATTTGTCAGACTATAAGGCGCACTGAATTATAAGGCGCACCATTCAAAACAATATTGTATGACAGTATTGTGTGTTTACAGATAAGGCACATAAAATGAAAACTACTGCAAGAACTACAGTTGCATTAAATTAAATATCGGATTTTTTTTTAAATCATTTTATTGAACAAAATTATTATGATATGGAAACCAGTACTACCTGTTTCATGTGGGGGAGCAAACTGAAAAAAAAAAACCCATCCTGGAGAGGGATGGGCACTGCCAGGCTGTACTTGCCCAAGGCACACAACTGGAAGTGGTGCCCCTACGACCAGAAGTGGTTAATGAATCTGTGCACCTCTTCATTGGTTCTTCCCTCTCCAATCAACTCTTTAACCAAAGAACGCCGTTCTTCGGAGCAGTGTCTTGAACGATCCATTTTCCTCAAATGTGTGTTCATTCTGTTCTGGCTTCCCTATCCTTAGGCACCACAAGGTTCACTCCTGATTGACACCTGCTTTTGCTTTTTCTTTCATGAAATTGTTTAACTCAGTGATTGGTTGTCATTTCTATTTTTTTAACACACCAGTTTGAACTATTTTCCCATTTGCAAAGCCTTCAGGAATGTGCCTATTATACTGGGTTTTGTTTGTTTTCTGAGAATCTAGTGCACCTACTGGTAACTTGACTGGCATGGACAAATAAAAAATATACTTGAAAACTTGGTACATTGTTGTTAGTCACGTTGCACTGCTCATATTTTGCCCAGCGCAGTCTGCACCAAAGGTTAATATGTTGGTATCCCGTTTGCAGTATTTTGTGACATTTTTACAAAATAACTTTGCTTTGAATCTATTATTTAAAACAAAAAATGAAGGTCAAATGAACCTCAACACTCTTAAGTGACTGCGGGAGGGAGACAAATTTCAAGTGGTGTATTTATATTTCTTTGGGACATAATTATTATTTCGTAGATTTTATCAAATGATCTACGTCACAAAGCGAAATAAGATGCACTGAAGATTTAACTTTTGTCTGGAGAGCTGGTTTGGCGGTTTTGTGGAATTTTGTCTTAAAATATATGTTGTGGTTCTCTCTCAAAAAACTGTTTTTCATGGCTTTTTGGGTCAAAAAGGTTCCTGACCCCTGCTATGAACTTATCACAAACCCAAGTAGAAAGGTGTGTTCTTTTCTTTGGAAAAGTCATCCAGGTAAGAAACTCCGAGGGGCATGATAGGGGTCTCGCCGATCCCTCGCAGCATGTTCCCCACGAACACATAGACCCACATCGATGACCGAGCGTTTTTCTCACAATCTAGGGAGAGGTGTTAGTATTATGGTCATTATTTTAGTATTATGTGCTACTATCCCATGAAAAAGTATTTTTCCTCTTCCTGATTTCTGTGTTTTTGCGTATGTATCACACACAAATAAATGTAATCCGTAAACCAAACTTGATATCACACAAATAAAAAACCAAAGATACACAACAAGCAGTTTTGAATAGTTGATTCAATTTATTAGGGACATAAATAATCAAAACCTATCTGGCCTTATGTGAAAAATAAATTGAGCAATGAACCTAATAGTGAATTGGGCCACCAACTGAGTGATAACAGAAGTCAAATGTTTACAATAATTGGTAATGAGACTTTCACAACACTTGGAGGAACTTTAGCCAACTCTACTTTGCAAAATTGTTTTAAATTTGTCACATTTGGAGGGTTTCTAGCATGAACTGCCAGATGCCACAGAATCTCAATTGGATTTAAATCCAGACTTGACTTGGCCACTCCAGAACTTTCATTTTGTTTTTGGGAGCCATTCAGAAGTGGACTTGCTGGTGTGTTTTTGGACCATTGTCCTCCTGCATTATTCAAGTCAAGTCAAGTCACATTTATTTATATAGCCCTTAATCACAAAAATGACTCAAAAGACTGCACAGGATTACAATTACAAAATTGCACAATTACCTGATCTTAAACCAGCAAGGGGTCTTGAGTTTAGGGCACAAAAAGGTTGGCCGCACGTTCTCCTTCAGATCTTATGGTAAACAACAGAATTTTCTACTGCATCATCCAAAGCAGGCTGTCCCTGTCCTTAGGCAGAAAAGCAGCCCCTGAGCATCAGACTGCCACCACCAGGCTTTACTGAGATTCAGATTCAGATTCAGATTCAGATTTAGATTCAGATTCAGATTCACTTTATTGTCATTCTATCACACGTGTATACAGAACGAAATGTCGATACATCTGACCCGCACAGTTTCCTTGAATGTACAGATATAAATAAAATGTTGTATTGAGTTGGAGTATTGAAGTACTAATAATATACTAAATAATTATGGCTATGTATAGTATTATACAATAGTGCAAAGAGAGCAAGAGTAGCAGCTAAACAGATGTGCAAAATGGGCAGTCAGGTTAACAAGTAACTGTACAGTAACAATAACACTGTAGTAGGATTAGTGCAGAGGAGAACATCCTAGTGGTGCAAAAAAACAAAACAGACAAACAGATGTACAGATTAGCAGCAGTGTAGACTTACTATGTGTGTGATTGGCCATTTAACAGTCTAATGGCCAGGGGGACAAAACTATTGCAGAACCTGGTGGTCCTGCACCGCACACTGCAGTACCTCTTCCCAGAGGCTAGCAGTGTGAACAGTCCATGATGGGGGTGAGAGGGGTCCCTAATGATGTTATTGGCTCGGGATAGGCAGCGCTTCTGGCCAATGTCCTGAATGGAGGGGAGAGAAGTCCCGATGATTTTCTCTGCTGTCCTTATCACCCTCCTCACACTACCCCAGTCCGAGGTACTGCAGCCTCCACACCACACAGAGATACAGCTGGTCAGGATGCTCTCTATGGTGCCCCTGTAGAATGTGATGAGGGTGGGTGGGGGCAGGTGGGCTCTCCCCATCTTCCACAGGAAGTACAGGCGCTGTTGTGCCCTCTTCACCAGTGATGCAGTGTTCACGGTCCAGGTGAGTTTGTTTGTAATGTGCACCACTAGGAACTTGGTGCTGCTGACAACCTCCACAGCCTTGTTGTTGATGAGAAGTGGGGCATGGTTGGGCTGGTTTTTCCTGAAGTTGATGATGATCTCTCTAGTTTTGTCAACATTCAGGACCAAGCTGTTGTCTCTGCACCAGCCCACCAACTGCTCCACCTCCTCTCTGTAGGCCAGGTCGTCGTCTTCCCTGATGAGGCCCACCACTGTTGTGTCGTCCGCAAACTTCACGATGTGGTTTGTGGCTGACCTGGGGACGCAGTCATGTGTCCTCAGGGTGAACAGCAGGGGGCTCAGGACACAGCCTTGGGGGGAGCCCGTGCTGAGGGTGATGACATCGGAGATGTTCTGACCAATCCGCACTGACTGGGGTCTGTCAGTGAGGAAGTCCAGCAGCCAGTTTCGCAGTTGAAGCCTAGGAGTCTCAGTTTGTCTACCAGGTGTTGTGGGATGATGGTGTTGAATGCTGGACTGAAGTCCAGGAACAGCATCCGCACATGGGTGTTCTTCTCCTCTAGGTGTGTCAGGCTCAGGTGAAGCGCAGAGGAGATGGCATCCCCGGAGGAGCGGTTTGTCCGGTAGGCAAACTGAAAGGGGTCGAGTGAGGAGGGGAGACTGGAGGTGATGTGCTCTTTAACCAGTCTCTCAAAGCACTTCATTATGATGGGAGTCGGTGCAACGGGCCGGTAATCGTTCAATGATGAGATCTGGGGATTCTTTGGCACTGGGATGATGGTGGCAATCTTGAAGCATGATGGTACCGTGGCTTGGTCTAGCGAGGTGTTTAAAATGTCTGTTAGGACACAAGCCAGCTGATCGGCACACTCCCTAAGGACCCGCCCTGGAATGGAGGGGGGCGAGGGGCTGCTGTGTATGCTCCTCTGATATTTGTGTAGGCCAAATCCAATGTGTTCCTACCTCTTGTAGCAAAGTCGACATGCTGGTGGAAATGCGGGAGAACTGTTTTCATGTTGGCCTGGTTAAAGTCCCCCGCAGCAATAAAAATGCATTCGGTGTAAGCATGCTGCAGTTCACTCACAGTTCGGTAGAGAACGTCCATTGCCTCATTTGTATTAGCGCTGGGGGGCACGTACACGGCAGTAATCATAGTAGCGCTAAACTCCCTCGGGAGGTAGAAGGGTCTGCAAATCACCGTCAAAAGTTCAATGTCCCGTGAACAGTGATTCAAGATTATCTTAGCATTTTTACACCAGTTGTTGTTGGTATAAATGCATAGTCCGCCACCCCTGCTCTTACAGGTGAGTTGGCCGCTCCTATCAGCGCGTAATGCAGTTTGCCCCTCAATGCTAACAGCGTCATCCGGGATAGATGAGTTTAGCCATGTCTCCGTCAGAATTATAGCGCAGCAGTTCGTCATCTCGCGGTTCGATGTAAGTTCCACTTGTAAATGGTCCAGTTTGTTGTCCAGAGAGCGAACGTTGGAGAGGAAAATGGAATGGGAGAGGCGTTTTGAAGGGTTTAGCCTTTAGCCTAGCTGTTAGCCCGGCCCTACAACCTCAATTCCTCCTCCAGGCACACCGCCTTCTCTTGCCACTCTGCTTCGCTGCTTTGTAGGCCACTGGGTCTTGTTGACGTAGCATTTCGAGGCTAAGTAAACACTCCAGAGTAGTCGTAGCAACGAGCGCTTGATTTCTGGATGATCGCATATCCAGCAAAAACCTGCGATCGCATATTAATCTGCAGTTAGAGTTGACTTTGTTCGCTGTCGAAAACTGAGTCGAAGACTGGGTTTTATGACCAAAATGTAAGAAACTGTAGCGAGCCGATGCAGCCGCAGCCATACAGGGCGCCGCCATCTTGGATTACTTTTGGCATCATGTTCTTTTTGTCAAAGGCTGTGCCATTTTTACGCCAAACATAGCAGGCTAAACACCTTCCAAAAATGTCAATTTTTGACTCATAATTCCACAAAATGATTATTCAAAAGGCTTGAGAATAATCAAGATGCTTTTTGGCATATGTGAGATGACTCTTGGTGTAATTTTGTGACAGCAGTATTTTTTACCTAGGAACACTCACAGGGAAGCCATTTTTGGCCAGTGTCTTTCTTGTAGTAGAGTTCTAAACACTGACAATAACTGAGGCAAGCGAGGCAGGCATTTCCTTGGATGTTTTTAAGGTTCTTTTTAAACTTCCTGGATGAGCCCTTGTCTCATTCTTGGAGTAATGTTACTTGGTTCACCACCCCTTGGAAGTTTTGCCACTGCTCTGAGTTTTCTTTGTTCATGGATAATGGCTCTGACAGTGGTTCACTGGAGCGCTACAGCCTTGTGAATGGCTTTGTGACCCTTTCCGGGATGACAGATATAAATTGCTTTTTCTAATTTCTTATGGAGTTTCTTTGGATCATGGCATGCCAATTTTGTTCTTTAGATTTTGTAGCCTACTTTATTTTTTACTACAGATTCAATTTAGGTGATTTCTTGATTAAACAGGTGGTGGCAAGCAATTTTGGGGGTGGCTAGTCACAGTGACTTTGTGATTAAACAAGGGGGTGCAATTACTGTTCACATAAGGCGCATTGGATTTGATTATTTGCGCCTTCATAAATGGAATCAACAGTTCAAAACTGCATTTTGTATTTATTTGGGTGGTCTCTTTTTACAATTGAAATTGGTTTGGTGATCTAAATCTCCTGCGAGTGATGAATATGCAAAAAACACAAAAATCAGGAATGGGGCAAATACTTCCATACCTGCTCGAGATGCCAAATCAAGCGTGTCCTCCATGTTAGTCAAACTGTGGTTGGACGAACATGGCGGAATGTTCTCGGTGCTATTTACATCTGTACTTTGACGCATGCTGGTTTCGTATTTATACCTGCAAAAAGCAAGCAAATCATATCTTTACAGCAGACATGTCTAAAGTAGGGCCCAGGAGCTAGTTACATCCCGTGATCAAATTTTTACTGGCCGGGGATTCTGTTATAAAATTAATAATATGTGGCCCGGCAGTAATGTTGACCGCAACATAAAATAAATCTGTAAAAAAAAGAAATTAACCATTTTAGCAGATGATGGCAGGAGCCCTTTGGCCACCTTGCCTTCGGCTTCCTGTGAAAGTTTTAGCCCACCGTATTATCGACATGGGGACTTTAAATAAAATACCGTATTTTCACGACTATAAGGCGCACCGGGTTGTAAGGCTAACCCCCTAAAATAGATTTTTTTTCTCATTCTTTTCCCCATACATAGGGTGCACCAGACTATAAGGTGGGAACGTGAACAAAACAGTCTGATAGTTCAGTCATACTTTTTAACCCCTTAACATTTCGATGGCTCGCAAAGAAGCATATACGTGTCTCAGACACGTACGGTCACGGTGTCTGTACAATGTCACCAATCACTTAAATGTGCCATTTCACATATAATTAGAAAGGTTAAACTCTTGTGATTCAACAAATGCCAACCATTTCTTAATTTCTATTTTCTTTTTCGCTGACAACTGTATGGACAGCAAAGTAAGAACTTCATTGTGCAGGGAAACGTGGTTCTTTACTGTGCATATGACAATAAACACTTTGAATTGATTTGAATTTAAAAATAGACTCATCCCAGAAACATCAAGATCAATCTAAAACAAGATACTGGGAAAATATAAAGCCGTGGTAGCTCACGTTCAATAATAATACGCAACCAAGGTCCTCTTACATCCGTGAGTGTTGTATATCCAACCGTGTGAAATATTTACACTCTCCAAAATACACAATAATGCCGACAAATAAAAGAAGAAATCCGCCGGGAAGCATCTGCATCGATGGTTGTTGCTAGCTGTCTGTTTAGCCCCATAATTTCTGTTTACAAATACAGACTAGTAAAAAAATATTGTCTCCAGGCCATAGAGCAACCTAACATGTGATTCACATTAATCTTTTTTGGCCAATTGCAGGCTTTGTTTTGCCCAGCTTTAGCCTATGCGAGCCTGTAAATGCTAAAAAGGACCAACCTCCTTTACCTCCAAATAACTTTAGTCGATAGTGACCGATTCAAATGATGATTGACACATTGGTTAGGAAATGAAATGCCTGTATACATATCCCAGGATACACCGTGGACTACTTTGCCTACAGGCGAAAATCTAGTCAGTGGCTGCTTGCCTTAGTTGCGAGACCTTGCGACTCAATATTGATCCACATACAAGGCGCACTGTATTATAAGGCGCATGGTCAGCTTTGAAAAAAAATAAGGCTTTTAGGTGCGCCATATAGTCGTGAAAATACGGTACCTACAACCCTAACCCTATTAAAAAAAAAAAAAAGTTGACTGTGAGGACTGCCGCTTCTAGTGAAAGTATTTTTTTCACCGAAATCTGAAACAACTGTGTCTGCCTAATTTGCCATGAGACTGTCAGACAAAACATGCTGACTACAAAAAGATAACTGGTAACAAACACGGTGAAAAGGTAAGGAAACTGGAAGCTGTTTTATCAGCACAGCAGCACTTTTTCACAAGACCCTGCCACAAAAAAAAATAAAAAATACAAAGTTGAGCTACAGGTCACTACGCTAATTGCCAAGCCCTGAAAACCTTTTAGGGACAGTAAATGACAGCCCTCACACATTTTAAGCTTACCAAATTTTGTCCACTTTCTGAAGAGCACCTGAACATTACGCCTACAGGTATTCAGGTTTAATGCACAATCCAGTTAATAGCGTATTTTCTGGAGTGTAATGCGCAATTAAGAATCCTGAATTTGCCAGAAAATTAAATGTTTGCTTTATAGACTTGAAAGTATGAGAACTCCTTTTTCTAGCCTAAATCTGGTTTGCCGACTACTAGGTGACTGCGCAAGTATTTCATACTTGGTTCCACATTTTTTTCAAATAAACTGAACTATTGAAGGATGTCCTCTGTAATAGTGCTTTTTATGCCTACATATAGCAACGGCAATAAATCAGTTTTCTAATGTAGATTGTAGGTCCAACTGAAAAAAAAAACAATCGGCAACAAATGATTATCAAATTAGTGTTATTTCTGTGTTATAAGATGCACAGAATTATAAAGTAAGGCGGACCTCCACAAAAAACTGCCTTTCGTCAAATATTTTTTAAACATAAGGAAGATCAGGACTATAACTGGCATAAAAAGGAAACATCGCAAAATATTATCTAATTCAATTTAATTTCTAGAATCTGCACAGTAGCATTAAACCGAAACAAAAAAAAAAACGATACCGAGATAGAGGCTACCGCGGCGAACTTGTTTGACATGATTGATTTTTTATACTGGGTGGTACCCATAATTGACAAATTTGCATTTTTCCGTACAGATTTTCTTGTACGTCGTAAACGTCTTAAAATGCATAATAAACGTACTTTGTACGGCAAAAACGTACAGGTTGACAGGTATGAATTTGGGAAAGTTTGTACTCACGGGCCTTGCAGAAAATGCGGTAAACTAATGACAAAGGAGCCGGCAGCCATGATCAAGCAGCCGATAGCGATCAGTCTGGGTCGATGGAGCCTGGCCCCGAAGTAGCTCACAAAGGTGATCACGAGCAAGTTGCCTTCCAAACAAGAGGAAAGCATTTAGGTTAAGATCATCATTTTACCATTTAAAAAACAGAAAGAACTCAACTGACCAATTTCAAAGCTGCCATCGATGACCCCAATGAGGGAGCTGGGTATGTCAAAGCGCCGTTCGATTTGGGTGATTGAGCTCTTCATGTATGCACCACCAAAAGCTTTAGCAAAGTATACGTATGCCATCGACGCCAGAAAGAGCTGCGAAGGAAGAAATATTCCAAATGAAATTCAAAACAGTTTTTTTTTCTATTCTAAAAAGAAAAATAATTGATTGTTAGTTTATAGGTCTGGTGCCTAAGTTGAAAACCTAAGCCTGTAATCATGACTTTTGGTCGGAAGATAGCAGCAGAGTAACACATGTTATGCCTTTATTTTTTGAAAACGCTTGAATAAACTTGCCCTTTTTCATCGGGTGTCATGGAAAATAAAGCATCAAGGTTTTTTGAACTCGGTTCACCTTTAGAGAACTATTTTTACTTTCAACTTTTAAAGGACACCTCATACTACACACCCCACCTTCAAGTATATTACACCCCTGTTGATAAATACAATTCTAAAAATCCAACTAAGCAAAGTTATCTAACATTTTTTCTCACTTTTGGTTAATTTCCCTTCGGGGATGAATAAAGTATCTATCTATCTATCTATCTATCTATCTATCTATCTATCTATCTATCTATCTATCTATCTATCTATCTATCTATCTATCTATCTATCTATCTATCTATCTATCTATCTATCTATCTATCTATCTATCTATCTATCTATCTATCTATCTATCTATCTATCTATCTATCTATCTATCTATCTATCTATCTATCTATCTATCTATCTATCGATCTATCTACCTTGGTCATATCCCTCAAGAGGGGTGACCAACAGCAAGACAAACACATACAATAACAAAGAAAATAAAAGGCAAAAAAATGCAAAAACCACACACAAATATTTTTGGACCACGGCCAACCCAAATGCCCAAACACCCAAACAAGTTAGGCACTTCGACACCTAAGTTGCTTTCGTCCCTCAAGATGAAACGGGACACAAGAAAGCGGCCATGTCACTTGGGTCAGGGTGACACAACACAATATTTTGTTCAACAGCAGGGCCCGCCAGCTTTCACTGGTTTACCCCTGCCGCATCATACAGGTGCCTTGCCCATCCCTTAGAACACGCCCAAACATCCCACTATCCTTTTACAACACCTCTCGACTCATTCCTATCACCAACAATAGCTCTTGCTTTCACTAGATTTAGACCTCTTTCCTGCAGTGCACTCATAACACCATCCATCCACGTCAATCGCGGCCTTCCTCTTGGTCTCCTTCCATTGACTTCTGCTCTGTAGATCCTCTTCAACATTTCGCTTCTCATCCATCCTCTCCATGTGTCCAAACCGACTGAGTACTCTCTTATCAACACGCTTGCTCAGTTCCAAGACTACTCCAGTTCTTTCTCTCACAATTTCTTCTCAATCTATCTAATCTTGTCACTCCTAACATACTCCTCAAACACTTCATCTCAAAAACATTTAATTACCTTCTTAAATCTGCGTTCAAGCTCCAAGTCTCTGCACCATATAACACAGTCGGCACAATCACACTCTCATACAGACCCCTCTTAACATCCAAACTCATACTCTTGCTGCTCATCACTCTCCGAAGAGCACCCAAAACCTTGCTTCCTTGATTCACTCTGTGCAATACTTCGCACTCCATTCCACCAACTGCAGCCACATCACAACCCAAGTACCTAAAGCTTTCAACTTCTACCAGCACCTGTCCATGCAACCTTATTTCTAACGCCATACCCACTTCATCACGTGAACACTTCATCACCGTACTCTTCCCAACATTCACACATAACTTACGCATATCACATACTCTTCCAAACTCCGTTACCAACCGTCTCAATGTTTCCTCAGAATCAGCCACAAGCGCTGTGTCACTTTTAGTTTAATTGTCCTATTTTACCAGCATCTCTTAGAATAATATGTCAAACCAGAAACAAAAATTTACCAAGACCAAATTGATCAGAGTTCTCTCATTTTAATTTGAATTTAGGCAAACTTATTATCCATAATGATAACCGGAATTTATATCATTTAAATATATATATATATTTTTTTTTTGTAAAATATACTGTAATCCCTCGTCTAGCATGTTTAATAGACCGCAAGTCTCTGGGATATCAGAAAATCGGAAAAATGGCGCCCTCCGTTTTTAACATGCACTCTGCCAGGTCCTGCTCGCACCATTGGTCCACTTGGGATAATGAATCACAGCTGCACAGGTACTGTTCATTATAGGCGTAAAGAATGGTAAAAATAGGTTTATGACACAAAGTTGCTCTTTCTGACCCCTCACTCAACAATAGTCAACTGAGGATAATGCATCGTGGCTGCAGGGGTGCTGTTGATTTTAGAATAGAATAGAATAGAATAGAATATACCTTTATTGTCATTGTTACAAAATGGGTTAACATATTGTGACAACGAAATTGGGCATGACACTCCAGTTTTACATTCACAGTGAGGTATGAGCCAAGAAGATAAAGGAACAGAGAAGATAAGGTTATAAAACAAGGGGGATATAGTTATATAGGCTATAGTTATAATTTACATGGTATTTACACAAGAAATGTCGGCATGTGGGATGTTACATACAGTGTTGTCGTGATACCGTTGGTATCGTAAGGGTTGTGCAATATTGCATTTGGTGCAAAGTCATCATAGTGCAAAAAATAGTCAGCATATGCATTGGTGCAAACATAGACAACATAGTGCAGAAAAAAGGAAATGGTCAAACATTGTGCAAGGTGAGCAGTAAACGTAGTGCAGTCGACATGTGCAAGAACATAGACATTAGTACCATTATATTCGTATGAGGTAGTGTTGGCACAAGTTTTCAGGTTTTTTGTGCTGTGTCTGTTTTGAGCAGTGAACAAACATAGTGCAGACAGCATGTACGTGAGTACCATTTTACATTCGTGTGAGGTAGTTTTTTGCAACAGTTTTCAGTTTTTTTGTGCGGTGTCTGTTTAGGGTGGTAATGGCTGTGGGGAAGAAACTGTCTCTGAGTCTGTTTGTTTTTGCTTTGTGTGACCTGTAGCGCTTGCCGGAAGGCAGCAGGTCGAAGAGGTGGTGGCCGGGGTGAGAAAAGTCCATGATGATGTTTTCTGCTCTGCTGAGGTAGCGAGAGCAGGCAATGTCCTCCAGACTGGGCAGAGAGCAGCCGACGATTCTCTGGGCTGTTTTGATGATCCGCCACACAACACAAATTTGCTCTCTCGGCCCCAGCTCTCAGTTACAGTTGATTGTAGATAAGTCAGTGCAGTTCATTTTAGGCAGGCAACCTTGGCACTCTTCAGCCGTCCTAACAGAAAAACAAATAACCTCAGGCAGACACCTGCTCTCAGACTAGTCAAACAAGGATAATGCCGTCCTACCTGCTCAGGAGCCTTCACCCTAGCTGAGAAGGCGTTCTTACTCTTTCTAGAAATATAGATTACGGTTTAAGCCTTCCATGACAGTGAACATTAGTGCAGGCCAGGTCACAGATGATAAGCGAGCCTGTAACCACAGGTGTGAAGTCTGTAATGCTCAAGCTAACTAGTGCTATGCTAGACTTATGCAAATCACATAGCTATTGTAGTTTAGAGCGTTCCATTGCCTGCACCACACCCCCTGATATTTTTCTACTGTTATTCATTCTGTTACTCAATCCGTCTAAATTATTCCTGTGGTGTGTAATCCACCATTCGAGGCACAAGATCCGGGCCAGGCAGAAAATTCGTGCGGAGGTTAACACTAAGGTTATCACTTACCACTAAGGTTCAAAATTCGGTACAGGGTTCATGACCTTATTAGTGATCACAATCTTAACCTAATTGGCCTTTGTGAGACCTGGTTGAAATCAAATAAGTTTGAATCACTAGGTGAGGTTTCTCCGACCTAACTTTACAAGTTCACATTTGGCATGATTGTGCAAGAAAAGTGGTGATGTTGCTCTTACATTGGAAAAAAACTCTACTGTTTCTAAACTGAAGTACTTGTTATGAGGTCCTCTATGTCACCAACAATTAATTTAGTAGTTGTGTATCGCCCACCTGGACCATATTTAATTTTTTTGGATGAATTTTCGGAACTCTTAACTGACCTAGGGGGCGGCAGTAGCTCAGGAGGTAGAGCGATCGTTTTAGGATTAAGGGATCCCAGTTCGAATCCCGGCTTGTCCGTGTTACATGCCGAAGTGTCCTTGGGTAAGACACTGAACCCCCAATACCCCCAATAAGCAGGTTAGCGCCTTACATGGCTGCACAGATCACGGCCTCTATTGGGAAATGTGAAGCACAAATGTAAAGCGCTTTGGGAAGTCATTGACTTGAAAAGCGCTGTATAAATGCAGATCATTTCACCTAGTAACTTATGCTGACAAAGTTATGATTGTTGGTGGTTTTATTGTTCACATAAACACCCCATCTAATCCTCTTACGGTTGATTTTAAGTCGCTGATTCATACTTTTGGTTTTATCTAAAAAGTTGACATGCCATCTCAAAAAGATGTGAATACACTAGAGCCTGTTCTGACCTTGGGCGAGGTAGCCTCAAATGTTTAAGGTTACCGTATACCAATGCTTGCTCTGATCACTATTCTGTTAAGTGTCTAGTGCTGTTTAATGTTTACTGTGATAAAGAAAATTTTGGTTTTAGTAGCCTAGTATCCGTCCTGCAACGTTATCAGCTCTAATAGAACTATTACCTGCACCACCTGCGGCCTTCCCTTCGTATATTTGTCTCTTTTGCGCCTCTACAGCATACATTTTGACCAAAGAAGCAGGCACCCTGGTTTACTGAAGAAATCAGGTAACTCAAAAAATGTTGCAGAAAACCTGAATGACAATGGGGCACTCTTGACATTTTCAGACTGGTCTGGAGTGACAGTTTGCTAAATTATAAAGTGACTCTGGCGTCAGCTAAAGCATTGTTTTTCGCTAAGATTATTGCTGTACATTAAAATATTCCAAATTTTTGGTTCGATAAATTGGGACACTTACTAGACAGCAACTAAACCCTAATAGTTCTACCAATGCTGCCCATGACTTTATGGTATTTTTTAAACAAGAGATTCAACTCACCCTGAATGAAATTTTATATGGACATTCTGCAACCTCATCCTACTTTAAAGATACCGAAGTTTTAGATCACGTCGGTGTCGGCGGTTGTTCAGAAACGTCCAGTTTAAATGATTTTTTTCCCTTTATACTGTAGTCTTACACGGATGGTCAGTCGGGCCAAACGAACTACTCGCCTGCCTGACCCTTTTCTGGCTTTACTGGTGAAAGATTTGTTTGGGATTTAGGACCTTCAGTTTTAGATATTATTAATATATCGCTCTCCTCGGGTATTGATCCGATAGCCTTCAAGTCATCTGCTGTCATTAAACAAGTGCTTACGCAACCTTACCTTGCCCCAAAAAGCCGATGTAATTATAGGCCAGTGTCAAATCTACCATTTTTTTTTTCTAAATTACTTGAAAAGGTTGCTGCATAGAACTCAGAGCGAATCACTATTGAGACAGTCCTCGCTAAAGTAACCAATGATCTCTTATAGATCCCGGTGCCTCGTCAATGCTACTGCTAATGGATCTCAGTGTGGTTTTTTAATACTGTGGACCACAACATATGGAAAATTGATCGGTATCTCAGCAATCATACTCTTGTGGTTTAGGTCCTATCTGTCGGACAGGACGAAATGTGTTAACTACGGCAACTCTAGAAATTTTGATGCCCCTTGTGGCTTTCCACAGGGCTCTGTACTTGGCCCCTTCTTTTTAGTATTTTTACAAGCTTCCGCTTGACATTATCCACAAGGATAATATTAGTTTCAATTGCGATGCAGATGACACTCAACTGTATCTGCCACCGGAGACAACTGCTCAGTAAAGTTGTAGAAATTTGGAGACCTGCCTTACTGAGATACAAAGATGGATGTCACTTATTTTTTTGCGCCTTAACCCAGAAGAAAAAACGAAATGGTGATTGCTGGTTCAGCTCATTGTCGTGATTTGTTCTCAAACACTGCTCAGAACCTCAACAAATATAATATCTCCTATAGTGACTCAGTCAACAGATAATCTGTTGTTTCAGTTACATGAGAAAAATATTACAAGATCAGCTTTCTTCCACCTGCATGATATTGCAAAGATTCACCCGATGCTGTCTCAATCAGATGCTGAGATTATAATTCATGCACTTATTAGTTTTCCGCTTTATTACTGTAATGTATTGCTTTCTGGTCTCACGGTGTCTAGCATGAAAAGTTTTCAGCTGGTTCAAAATGCGGCAGTGAGACTTCTGACTATGACAAGAAAGTTTGACTATATCATTCCTATATTAGCTAACTTGCACTGGCTCCCAGTCCGCTTAAGATGTGACCTTAAGGTTCTCTTAACCCTGTTCCTATTCACTCTATATACATCGGACTTTAAGTACAACTCTGAGTCCTGCCATGTGCAAAAGTTTGCCGACGACACTGCGATCGTGGGATGTATCAGAAACGGGCAGGAGGAGGAGTACAGGAAATTGATTCAGGACTTTGTCCGATGGAGCGACGCAAACCACCTGCACCTAAACACCACCAAGACCAGAGAGATGGTGGTGGACTTCAGGAGAACCAGAACTCACCCGGTTCCTGTAACCATCAAGGGAGAATGGGTAGAATTTGTCCAGACCTACAAATACCTGGGTGTGCAGCTGGACAACAAACTGGACTGGACTGCCAACACAGAAGCTCTATGTAGGAAAGGGCAAAGCCGACTTTACTTCCTCAGAAGGCTGGCCTCCTTCAACATCTGCAAAAAGCTCCTGAAAATATTCTATGAGACAGTAGTGGCAAGCGCCCTCTTCTATGCGGCAGCGTGTTGGGGAGGCAGCGTCAAGAAGAAGGATGCCTCTCGTCTCAATAAACTGGCTAGGAAAGCGAGCTCTGTTGTGGGCAAAGAGCTGGACAGCCTAACAACAGTAGCTGAGAGACGAGCACTGAAAAAGCTGAGGTCAATCATGGACAATCCATCGCATCCACTACACAGCATTATCTCCAGACAGAAGAGCAGTTTCAGCGACAGACTGCTGTCACTGTCTTGTACTACGGACAGACTGAAGAGATCTTTTCTTCCTCATGCCATGAGGCTCTTTAACTCCACCCGGCAGAGTAAAGGCCCACATTAAACCACACCACCTACATTGGATATTACCGAATCTTACTGCAATATGTATTCTGTGTAGCACTATTTAGTTACTCTATATAACACGCTACAGTGGGCATTTGCACGTCACACTGGGTATTTGTATATTGTATTCTTTTGACTTTATTATTGTACTGTTCTCAGCTCAGGGATGCTGCTGGAAATGTGAATTTCCCTTCGGGGATGAATAAAGTATCTATCTATCTATCTATCTATCTATCTATCTATCTATCTATCTATCT
Source organism: Urocampus carinirostris (assembly GCF_059441175.1). NCBI lineage: Eukaryota > Metazoa > Chordata > Actinopteri > Syngnathiformes > Syngnathidae > Urocampus > Urocampus carinirostris. Next base: position 42,704,795 of record NC_142359.1, read on the forward strand.
ATCTATCTATCTATCTATCTATCTATCTAAATAAATAAGAAGAAAAAGAGGGTGGATATCAAAGGAGAAGGAAAGAAAGGGAGTGATATAAAGAAAGTGAGATAGAACAACAGAAAGATAAATAGAAGGTTTTCACCATAATCAGAAGTGTGAAGCACATTGTAAAGTACCTTGGGAGGTATTCAGTGACTTGAAAAGTTCCATATAAATGCAGACCATTTACAACATTCTATTTTTCGGAAATAGTCCTGTATGTTTAACGCGATACTTTCTTCTACACATGGGAATAACCAGCCTGTCATGATTACTGATGTGACTCAGCTGTGCCCGCTCCTTTGGCGCCAACTGCCGCGGGCTCTGATCGGCTCCCGATCAGTATTTGTACCCAGTCCTGTCTGTCCTTTTTTGTCAGTCCGTCTGCGAACCTCAGTTAGCACTAGGCAAGCCTTTTTCAACCCTGACTCTACTTGTCCCGCTTTTTGCTCCCATCTGTTCCCCGGCTTCGACATGATTTTGATCCTGACCACGTGTAGTATATCCGTAGTATTTCTGTCGTATTTTTATAGATCTACTGTACTTTTATTTTGTAGTATTTCTAAAGTAGTATTCAATAGTCATATTGCACTTTTTTGTAGTATTCCTACAGTAGTATTTTATAATAATACTGTACTTTTATAATGTAGTATTTCTACAGTTGTATTGTTATGGTATTACTCAACTTTTGTTTTTAGTATTTCTACAGTAGTATTTCTATAATAATATTTTATCTTTATTTTGTAGTATTTATATAGTAGTATTTTCATACAATTACTGTACGTTTATTTTGTAACATTTCTACATTAGTAGTCTCTATAGTCTTTTTTTACTTGTAGTTTGTAGTATTTATACAGTAGTGTCTTTGAAGTATTTTCATAGTATATTTTTGTAGTATCTTTGTAGTATTTTTGAAGTATTTCCATACTAGTATATTTTTAATAATTTATAAATATGTATTTAATATTTCTGCAGTAGTATTTTTGTAGTATCCCTATAACATTTTTTTTCTATTCAGAATGGGGGCAAATATGTGAGACCCTGTTTATAAGCACTAAATTTGCTTTTCATTTTTGTATTAATTTTGTACTATTTTTGTTGCTGAGACACAAAGGGACAAAGTTAGTACCAGAAAAATTTAGTTATTACTAGTACTATAGTGATAAATATCGTCATTATATTTTCACAATTTTGGTTTGGCGGGCCGTAGTTTGTGATCTGGATTCTCAGCACCCCAAAGCTCTCAACCTAAAATCGACACTGCTTTCACGCATTGTTCAAACGTCTTTGCACTGACCTTGAGCTTGGAGCAGCAAGCATCACGCGTCTTGATGGACTCCACACTCATGACGTTGCTTCTTTTTTTCAGCAAACTACGCAATAACATTTTTTTTAAAACAGCTGAGTCCACATTTTTTCTTTGAAATACAAAATAAACCACCTACCTATGAAGCAGAAATGGTGCTAAAAAGGGGTTGCAGGGATGTGAAAAAGAGAACTTGTCGACCGGGCAGGACTTTGAGTCCAGCCTTATCACAAACAAACTACAACATCACCTGTAATCAGTAACCGGAGAGCTCGTGTGCGCTTGTTGATCGCGTTGATAAAAAATACGTGCTACCTGGTTAAGGTCCAGCCCAGGAAGACCAAGCAAACAAAAGATTTCCCCAAGATCCCTCAGCCACCATGAGAACATCACTGGCAAGTACACAGCACAAAAAACAGCAACAGCATGAAGCCCACGTGTGGCTTTTAGCTTTACTCTTTTTTATTGTTGTGGCTTTTCAAACTCAAGGGCCTTCCTCCCCCAGAGAAGCATTTTGTAAGGCCTGGTGTTCCCCCTTGCTCCCCCCTTGGGGATCAAAGTCTTCCTGCTCTATTGATTGTCAAACAATGGCTTTCTCTTACTTAATGTGATCATGCTACTGTGCATACAGTGGAGGATTCATAAAATGTTGATTGGAGAGATTATTTTGTAATGAATTGCTGTCAGAGATTACATTTAATCACCAAAACAATTGTAAAGATTGGGATTTTTTTAGATGAAGTCATAATTTGAAAAATATATAATAACTACTTATAGAATACTAACCACAAATACATATCATATGCATATATATATATATATATATATATATATATATATATATATATGTATATATATATATATATATATATATATATATATATATATATATATATATATATATATATATATATATATATATATATATTGTTTTTTATTTAATCATTTATTTTATTTTATTATTTTCTTTTAACTTACAAAAATGTACTAACATGTTTATCTCTAATCTCGTGCACAAAATTGTTATCAATGACAATAAAGACAACTGATTTTAATTGTAATTCGTACGATGTCTGGAAGCTGTTGCTATGGCAACAAATGGTGTAGAATTATATCTAACTGGTTCGGAATTTGTCCATTGATTTATTAATTTTTTTAACATTTGCAATGGTAGTTTTTGTCCACTAGATGACAGCAGGTAATAATGGAAGATTTGAGACATGGAGACTGGAGAATGGAGACATTTGTTTTGAAAGATATCACTGTGAAGCTTAAAAATTTATATAGCGCTTTTCAAGTCAATGACTTCCCAAAGCGCTTTACAATGTGCTCCACATTTCCCAATAACGGCCTTGCAGCCATGTAAGGCGCTAACCTGCTTATTGGGGGTATTAGGGGTTCAGTGTCTTACCCAAGGACACTTCAACATGTAACAAGGACGAGCCGGGATTCGAACTCGGATTCCTAGATGCCAAGACGAGCGCTCTACCTCCTGAGCTACTGCCGCCCCATAAAGAGAGAGAGAGAGAGATAAAGCAAAAGAGGGAAAGGGAGAGTGAAAAAGAGATTTAGAGAAAGAGAAAGACAGTGACAAAGAGCGGGAGAATGGGGCATAAAGGGAGACAGAAAAAAGGAGAGAAAGAAAGAGAGGGTAATATAAATAAAAATACAGAAATAAATAAATAAGGGATATAGAGAAAGCATAATAATAGAAGGGTTATACAAATAAACATGACTTGACTAGAAAGAGAAACAGAAAGAGGGTTTAAATGAGAGAGAAAATGAGGGAAAGAAAGGATGATAAAAAAAATTGAGAAATAAAGAGGGAGCCAGAGAAAAAGAGAAAGAAAGGCAGACAAAGAAAGAAAAAATGAGAGGACAATAAAGAAAGATACAGAGAATGACAAAAATAGAGAAAAAATGGACTGATATAAAGAGAGAAAGAAAAAGAGAATGAGAAAGAGAAAGAGGAGAGAGAGAGAGTGTCAGAAAGATAGAAAGAGAAGGAGATAAAGAGAGGGACCAATAGAGAAAGAGAGAGACAGAAAGATAGATAGAAAGGAAGAGAGAGAAAAAGCTAGGGAGGAAGAGAGAAAGAGAGAGGGACAGAGAGAGGGAAAGGGCAACAGAGAGACAGAGACAAGGAAAATGATTAGAGACAGGGAGGGACAGAGAGAAGAAAAAGAGAGAAAGAGAAAAAAGGAGGGAGTGAAATAAAGTGTTTTCAAGAGAGTCCGAACACTTCTTCTATAAGACTCATGTCACGACTACAGGGGAGATGAGCGTAATCTGCCTGCTCTGCCCTCCGAGCAAAGTGGGAAATAAAAAGCTCCATCGCTCTGATGTTGCGCAAGCAGGGGGATCCTGACTACAACCTGCGCAACATGAGCAACCTGGTGGGCAAGCGCTGGAGGAAAGCTAGCGACGGAGGCGAGTGGAGTCTCATTAAGGCTTCGTCTGGTACCGGCAGCAGGAGCCCGCAGCCGGGCGCCGCCTTCTCCACTGCGTCTTCCTCCGCTGACCTGGAGCGGTCTGTGAGGAAACAATTCATGCAAGATGTCACGCTAGGCTTTGTCTACTTTCTGGCGAGTTTCTCCGCCTTGAGCGGTTTCTTATTCGGCTATGACACCGGTGTGATCTCCGGGGCCATTCTGCTCATCAAGAGGAAGATGAAACTGAGCGCTCTCTGGCAAGAGCTGCTCATCTCAAGAACTGTGGCTGAGGCTGCCGTGGCTGCCCTCCTCGGAGCCTTCCTCAACGAACTGTTCGAGCGGCGGGCTCGCATCCTGTTGGCCAGCTTCTTCTTCGCAGTCGGCGGCATCGTGCTGGGAACCGAAGGAGGTGATCCTGGCCGGGCGGCTTGTGGTCGGAGTGGGGCTCGGTGAGAATATTTTAAGTTAAAACAAAAAAAGGTACCCAAACTTTTTTTTCCTTGTAGGTACAGTGTGTTGTTTGAGGGGTCCACAAAAAGCAAAAAATTAAACATTTTCTCTATCAAGGATAAGTTAACAATGCCCAACTGAGTTCAAAGAGCCCTTATTTTTTATTTTCCATTGCGCCTAGCTCATTTATTTTCCTTTTAAAAGACCTGTTTGGACGGAACAAAGACCCAAAAATATGGGTGTCTAAGAAATAATGGTAATGTGGTACTTTGCTGGCATGATTGCAGGCTTAGCTTTTCTTATGATGCACCCCACTTTAAGAAGACGTTGTGTATTATTTGGCTCCTTCTAGTGATGAATAAAACTTGGTTCCTTAAAAAATGATGTTGATTTGAAAAATAAGCAGAAATACATAACTCTCATTTTAAAACGCATTATTTTAAATAAGGCATGTCAAACTTGGATCTGGCTTATTGGGAGATTTAATTTGGCCGCCCAACAAATATCCTGGATAGGTCAAAAAAGAAGCGATACAAGGTTATTTCTATCAAAAGATTGTTTTTAAGCCTTGTAGAAAAAATTGTGTTGTATCATTTTTATTTAGTTCAGAATCTAATTCTGTAGTTACCGTTTCGGCCAGAAAGTGGTGCTCACGGTTTCCCATAGCAAATTAATGTGAAATAACCTCATATTGTGTCTAGCATTTATCATGCAAAGTCAAGTCAAGTCATTTTTATTTGTACAGCCCTTAATCACAAAGAGTCTCAAAGGGCTTCACAGGTTATTAAACATAAGCAGTTTAGGTTATTCATATGCTATGGAGTAGAAGTGAGTTTTAAGCTTGGATTTAAACATTTCCACTGAGGTTGCAGATCGGATCTCAGGGGGAAGAGCATTCCACAACACCGGTGCCCGGATGGAGAACGCTCTCAAACCTGCGGAACACTTCTTGGATCACCAGAAGACCGGCACTCTCAGAACGGAGGCTTCGGGCCAAGAGATAGGGGGAAATCAGATCTGAAAGATATGAGGGGGAAAGTCCATGTATGATTTTGTATAATGATAAGAGAACGCAATAAATTGAGTGACATGCATTCTTTTATCTCAGTGAGGCAGGCCTCCAAATTTGCACAGTTTAATTATACAGAGAATGACAAAAATAGAGAAAAAATTGACTGATATAAAGAGAGAGAGAAAAAGAGAATGAGAAAGAGAAAGAGGAGAGAGAGAGAGTATAATTCATTTGTGGCAGATTCCTCCATTGGGAGATATAGTTGAGTGTCATCTGCATAGCAATGGAAACTGATATTATACAGTACTTGTGAATAATATCACCTAATGGAAGCATGTAAATGCTGAAAAGAAGGGGGCAAAGCACTGAACCCTGCGGAACACCACAGGTAACCTTAAAGGGCTCATATGTCATTTCGCCATATTTAACACAGTGGGTCCTATCTGAGAAGTAGGATCTGAACCATAAGAGGACGTTTCCCAAGAGACCAATCCATGTTTCCAACCGTTCTAGTAAGATATTATGGTCCACTGTGGCAAATCACTAAGGTCCAGCAGCAGCAAAAGTGATGAAGCGCCAGAGTCCATTGCCCGTAGGAGATTATTGGTTACCTTAATCAGAGCTGTCTCAAAAGAGTGGTTAGCCCTGAATCCTGATTGCATTGATTCAAAAAGATTGTTCTCGGATATGAAATCATTCAGCTGCTGTGCCACTACTTTTTCAAGTACTTTAGAAAGAAACAATAGGTTTGACACAGGTCTATAATTACATAAGCTTTCTGGATCAAGGTTGGGTCGTTTCAGTGTGGGTTTAATAACGGCGGACTTAAAAGCCGCTGGAACTACACCTGAGGAGAGTGATATGTTTATAATATTTAGAACTGAAGGTGCAAGGACACCAAAAAGACCTTTAATAGCAGGTCGAACTGGCAAGTCGTCGGTTTTGGCCGTATTCTCCATCTGTTTAAGATTATCGAGTGACAGTTCACTAAAACGGGACAAATTCCCTGGACAGCCACCATGTCGTGCATCTATAGATTTCATCGCTTTAGTATGTGTTGTATTAATACGGTCTTTAGCAATTTCTTCCTGTATGCATTGAATCTTCTTAGTAAAGAAGACCATTAAGTCATGGGCTGAATGAGTGCAACTATCTGGGATAGTCTGTTGCCTTGTAAGCGATGCTACAGTGTCGAAAAGGACTTTGGGATTGTTCTTTTGTGACGCAATCACCTTCGAAAGGTAGGCTGATTTTGCAGAGGCAAGAACCGCTTTATACTTCAACAGACTGTCACACCAGGTTTGGTGGAAAACCTCAAGCTTGGTAGCGCGCCATTTTCTTTCAGATTTCCTGCATTCTTGTTTAAGGGATCTAGTTTCATCATTAAAACAAGGCGTCGTGATTTAAGCCGTATGGGCGCTACTGAATCCAGGACACTAGCCAGGGTAGCATTAAACACATTCATGAGTGAGTCGCTAGAGCCTTTGTATGAAGGAAAGGACGCAATTGCTCCTGGAAGACGATCGGAAAGCTCAGAAAGTGTGGCAGTGCTTACATTGCATCCACTAAACCCTTCAGCTTTTTTAGTACTACATTTAGCTAGTACCTCTAATGTAACTAAATAATGATCCAAGATAACTGTAGTACACGGTAACACCGTCATGTTTGAGATTGAAACTCCTCGAGTCAGAACCAAATCTGGCGTGTTTCCATCTTTATTAGTTGGCAAATCAACGAGTTGGTTAAAACCAAATGTATCAATTAGAGACCGAAACGCAACAGTGAGTGAATTGAGTGGAGAGTTCATATGAATGTTAAAGTCCCCCATAATTATAATTTTGTCTGCATAGATTACTAGTTCAGACAAAAGTTCAGCAAATTCGTCCAAGAAAGCTGTGTATGGCCCAGGTGCGCGATAAATAGTTACTACATAAATTGACAATAGAGAGGACTGCATCACAAGAGCCTCGAACGCCTTGTAATTATTAGAGGTACGAGGAGTAAATTTGAGCGTTTTTTCAGAAATTAGCGCGACACTGCCACCCTTCTTCAACGTGCGTGCCGCATGGCTACTCACGTAGTCTTGAGGAGAAGCGTGATTTAGCAGTAAAAACTCATCCGGGCGTAACCAAGTTTCACAGAGACCAATACAGTTAAGTTTATAATCGCAAACAATATTATCAACAGGTAAAGCTTTGGGAGCGAGCGATCTAACATTTAAAAGACCAAATTTTGGCTTTGCTGAATCATTTAACTTAGCTGTAGTCTTTGTCGAGATCGTCACAAGATGTCGCCGTTCGGGTGCGTTGGGCTTCAGGCCTCGGTTGATCCGCAAGATCGATGAAGAAATAAATAAATAAATAAATGAAGGAAGCATTACTCTAAACAGATTGTGAAGGAAGCATTACTCTAAACAGATTGTGTTTAAATACCGTAAAATACTCGCATCACGGTGAACGGGTCTGTTAAAAAAAACATAATGTGCTTGTAGAAAACCACGGTAAACCGTTCTCTCTTCCTCCCTGTAACTGACGTCAACAAAGTCGTCTTCCCCAGTATGCTACGCTCTCTAATTCCAAAACACGCTAGCAACACTCTCGCAAAGTGAAATTTACGTGCAGTAGCTCTGTTTCCTTCTTTATCGGACTGCTCTTTTCCTTTAGGCTTGAAAGCTACGTCATGTGCCTTTCTTTTTGCAATTTGCATGATGAGGATATGTGTACGCTAATTTAATTTGTGCAAAAGCTAAGAAGTTGCAGTCTTCCTCGGCGCATATATTTCACCGGTCTTAATCTTACCTTCTGTACTCGAGCGCCGCTGGCGGCTGTTAGAAAAATTACGTAAATTGGCTGCATCACTGAATAAGCCGCAGGGTTGAAGGTTTGGGAAAAAAGTAGCGGTTTATAGTCCGAAATTTATGGTAGTCGATTTTACAGTTCATTAATATGCATAATCATTGATCAGTCCAAAAGACAAAAAGAAGAGACACACAAAAAATGCACATGGTTTGATTCTTACAACCTACGTTTTATTTACATGACAAGTAAAAATCAAACGAAAGAAAAAAGCACATTGTTGACAAGAGAAACTCGGTAATCTACTCAACAAGGTAGAACAAAAGAGTTGTTTTTTGGGGGTAAGGTGTGGCACTTGAGTCAATAAATGGAATGCAAAAGGAGAGAGGTTTGTGTAGCTGAAGAAAAATAAGGGGTTCTTTTAGCCAGTCAGACAATTTCTACAGCCCCAATGTGTAATATCTGGCACTGTGTTGTCTGGTGCAAGGGAAGGCCAGTCCCTTAGATCACAGCGTGGCAAATATGTATAGAAGACTAAATAAGACACGCCCTTTCGATTGACATGCCTACTCACAATAGGCATGTCGATCAAAAGGGCTAAGCTAGTTGGGTCAAACTATCACACTTTTCCAGTACATGGAGCCAAAAAATCAAAAAGAGAATGCTGTCTCATTGTGCTCCCTATGGATGCACTCAACACTGAACCATAGAATCCCAATAAGCTGGAATAACCTTTCATAGGTAAAATTGTTTTGGTCTCTATAATTTTCATTGTTTAATCTTGTGGCGAGCTTCAGTTAGCCCCAGTCCCTCTTGGAGGTTTATAATGTTTTTTTAAATAAGGCTGTACCACATCACCAGACTCATTTCCCTTGTTTTACAAGAAGGAGGTACAAGAAAAAAAACCTTGTCAAACTGTCCTCCTTCAGGGTTTCTAAAACCATTTTATAGTTTGAAACCTTCATGTGGCAAGAGACCTAACTGTCTATGGCAGGGGTCAGCAACCTTTTTGGTGTGGAGTGCCACTTTTCTTCAATTTTCTTGTAAATCAGTGTGCAACACCAAGATTAATGACTTGCATGATAATTTTTTTATATCCAACAGAGCTTTAAATTTACACCAGTCCAAATATACAACATGGATATACATTGGAATTGTATAACTGAACTGATTTTATCTAATCTTATCCAATATTCTTGTTCATCAATTAACTAAAAAATGAATGTGAGCAGCTTGTGGAAAAGAGCCTGTAGACATCCATGACCTTAACTTTTTACCAGAATCAACCGTTCTTCATTAACAATGAACTACTGTAGAATCAAAAAACAAGTAATATGCACCGCTACCATACTATTCATCAATTATTGCAGAAAATATAAAAACTTCTAAATGTCCTCCTACGATCCCTTTCTATTTATGAAATATCTTTGGTCAGGGGCAATGTTCCCTCTAAGCTTACACAGGTCTAAGCAATCATAAAAAGTCTGTGAGTGTCACTTGTAATAATGATGAGCAACCTGAATCCTTCCATCTTCCTCGACGCTTGTAAGACATGGACTCTCACAGCAAAACTATGCTACAGGAAACTAGGTATGAGCTACTTAGCCCATGTGACGAATAAAACGGTGCGCAACACCATCAGAGGGTACATTGGACCCTACAAAGAACTGTGCAAAAAGATTCAAATAATTTGCTAATTATTTGAATGTAACACATGAGCTATAAAAGATAACCCCCAAAACTGTATCCTTCTCCTGTTATTTTTCTTTTTTTCCCATTTTACTTTATTTTTTTCTCTCTTTTTATTTTTTTACTTTAGTTTCCTTGTTTCTTTTTTCTAATTTTCTTTTTTCTTTTTTTTTTAGAACCTTTTTTAAGGCATTTTGTGCATTATGTTACACAATAACTGGTAATATATGGATACAAACAACAAAGAAAATCTGAAGAGCTGTTTGGGGGCCAAAAGAGCCAGCTCTTTTAAGTAAGCCAAACCGAAAGATTTACTTCTCTTAAAAAGACGGAAACTTGCACAGCAACATTGACATAGTCAAGTAGGTAAGAAATTTCACCTAGCTACGTTGCCTAACTTTGCAGGCAATACTTAAAGTAAACAACACTTGTCTCTATATATTTTAATGTCTTAGTCATTTAAAAAAATAATACAATAATAATAATGTTAAAAAAGGCAATAGCTGAAATTGAACCCTGGACCTCGGCACCCCGGGGCTGTGTGCTAACCATCCGCCGCATGTTGGCAATTATAATGTCTTCCTTTTCTAAATAGCCAATTTCTGATTGGAAAATGGACTTTATGTTGATATTATCACCAATACAGAAAACCAGTATCAGTCACTGTCAAGATGCCTTAAAAAGGCTAGTATCGATGCAGGTACGACTTTAGGAACTTTAGGAAAAACCAGCCCAACCATGCCCCACTTTGCATCAACAACAAGGCTGTGGAGGTTGTCAGCAGTATCAAGTTCCTAGGGGTGCACATCACAAACAAACTCACCTGGTCCGTGAACACTGCATCTCTGGTTAAGAGGGCACAGCAGCGCCTGTACTTCCTGCGGAGGATGAGGAGAGCCCACCTGCCCCCACCATCCCTCATCACATTCTACAGGGGCACCATAGAGAGTATCCTGACCAGCTGTATCTCTGTGTGGTGTGGAGGCTGCAGCGCTACCGACTGGGGTAGTGTGAGGAGGGTAACGAGGACAGCGGAGAAAATAATCGGGACTACACTTCCCTCCATTCAGGACATTGGCCAGAAGCGCTGCTTATCCCATGCTAAGAACATTACCGGGGACCCCTCTCACCCCCATCATGGACTATTCACTCTGCTAGCCTCTGGGAAGAGGTACTGCAGTGTGCGGTGCAGGACCACCAGGCTCCGCAATAGTCTAGTCCCCCTGGCCATTAGACTGTTAAATGGTCAATCTAACATATAGTTAACTTAAATCTAAACGGCTGCTAATTTGACTTTTGCACTAGTGGCAGTTTTTTTTATAGCTTGCCACTCCTTGCACATTTGATCTCTGCACTATTGTTACTTACAGTGTTATTACTTACAGTGTTATTGTTTACAATATAATGGTACTGTGTTAACCTGACTGCCCATCTTGCACATCTGGTTAGCGTCTCTTCTTGCACTATCGGCACTATGGTAAATAACACAATACAGCTTTATTTATATCTGTACACTGAAGGACACTGAGGGAAACTGTGGGAGTCAGATCCATCGACATTTCGTTCTGTATACACGTGTACTAGAATGACAATAAAGTAGATCTGAATCTGAATCTGAATCTGAAGGTACGATGCACTATTGCCCATTTCTCATCAGGAGTATTAAAGGTATCTCTACTTAGTATGATACCGAGAACTTGACTACTTGATGATAACCTGTTCTAGTATTAACTGCCCTTTTTTGATACTTGACAAATGTAATATGATCCAGAGTGACTTAAAAATGTAGGTGTCACATTTGACCCTAACGCTTTTAGCTTTAGGATGTCATTCTTTTATTGATATTGATAACGGTTGATCGGTCCGAAGGAAAGTAGACACCAAAATTGGCTCCTTTCCAAAAAATGTTTATAAAATGAAAAAGGAGGGATGAAATACATTTTTCTTTGAATATTGTTTCTATAGGAGGACAAAAATGACAGAAATTCACGTATTCCAATGCTGTAAAAATGTGTAGCTCTCAGGACCAGAACGGAAACATGACCCACTTGCGTGATGTTTCCCACTAGTTTTATTGAAGGAAAGAGGAAGGGCTGCGCCCTCGATCCGGTGTTTGCTGGAGGCGGGAAGAAAAACACTCTCGTACTCGGATTGTGATCCGAACACGGAAGTGGATCCTCCGTAGCGAGCGATGGTGGTGTCAGGGAGGGAAAACCGGTCGATTGCCGGGACAGGAGAGCAAAAACGTAACGGGATCAAAAACGGGTCGTAGCCGTAGACAAACGGGAGCAAAAACGGGACAGGTGGCAGTCAGGGGTCAAAAAAGGCTTGCCTTGAAAAATAGAGGTTCACAGACAGAGTTACATCAGTAATCATGACAGAAGAAGGTAGGCATCCACCAATGCCTCAGGGTTCCAGTGATTGTGGCTAGTCAATGTCGGAAAATCCATCAGGTAATCGGCGATCGTGCGTTTTCCCTGACGTATGCTCATTAAGGACCTCGACGCGTTGGCCGACGAGGATCCCGTGTCGAACACTTTGAGCAGCTCCTGAGCTAGTAGATCAAAGGAAGATCAAGCCGACGACCCTCGTTCAAACTCTGCGGTTACCCACAGTCGAGCCCTCCCGGACAGATGATTAATCGTTAATGCCAACTTGGTCAAAATGTTCACAATAAACGCACGCACCTGAGCGGGATTGCCACAAATTTTTTCTCGCGGCTACCCCATTCCAATGGCGGGCGAGTCCGTGGACGGGACGGGCAGGCTGCGCTACGTCACGTCAGGAAGAGAATTCCCGGGGGGGCGGGGCCGACATGTGCAGCTGACGGGCAAGAAACTCCGGGAGTGTATCCAGCCATTTTTGTTGGCGCTGAAACAACTGTTGTTGCTGCCGAACAAGTCGAAGAATGGCGGACACGTCACCCGACATCCGTCGGACCTGCCCCTCTGTCCGATGTGAGCGCTGCATGGCGGAGGGAGTCTCCGTCTCTCTCCGATCGGCGCTTGTGTGAGCGTTCGCTGGGTCATTTTGTGGTCCGTCCATACTGTCCGGACCAGAACGGAAACAGGACCCACTTGCGTGACGCTTACCACACTTTTTATTGAAGGAAAAACTGATTACCATCGTCTGTCGTCACGATCCAGTGTTCGCTGAAGACGGGAAGAAAATCGCTCTCCTACTCGGATTGTGATCCAAACACGGAAGTGGATCTTCCGTAGCGAGCGATGGCAGTGTCAGGGACGGAAAACCGGTCAATTGACAGGAGAGCAAAAACTTGGTTGGGATAAAAAAACGTGTCGTAAGTCGGGACGGGAGAGCAGACGTGGTCAGGATCAAAACAGGTCATAGCAGGAGACAAACGGGAGAAAAAACGCCTTGAAAAACAGACGTTCGCAGATGGACTGACAACAGGGGATTGACAGGACTGGTCTCAAATACTGACAGGGAGCCAATCAGAACCCGCGGCAGTTGGCGCCAAATGAGCGGGCACAGCTGAGTCACATCAGTAATCATGACAGTAGCATTAAGTTTACATTTGAACTCAGTGTCTTACTTTGTAATGTAATTATGAGATGGGAGGAAAATCAGCTCATTTGCTTGCGGCCATTTCACTGTCTTTCCTGTTCGAGCCGAGTGGCATACAAGCTCTGCCCCCTTTTAAAGTGGCAGCATCACAACTGAATGCTGCAGTCCTATCGACATCACAGAAGTCACATTAAACGGGTAAGAGCACGATTGTAATAATCACTTTTTTTCAGTAACAAAGTATTACTTTTGTAAGTGATTTCTGATTTTTGTCAGTACATATTTCGGATAACGCTTGGGGACATTATCTTTTGTTTGCTTGCTCAGGACCGGGGATGGCTGCTTTTAGTATCAAAAAAGATGGAGAAGATGCTGCTGCTTTGTTTTGCCTATGTACTGACCTGTTTAACATTTGCAAAGAAGTCAAGCTTGCACTCATGTGATTTTATTCACTTTACTTATCAAACATCTATTGTTTTATCTTCATTAATGCATGCTATGTTTTATTGCACTGTTTTCATTACCCAGACGACAGGCATGTTATACACGCTCCATTTTGTTTTGTTTTTCAAAACCTCTAAATAAAAATGACATACAAAAATGTGGTCTTTTTTATTTTACCAAAGAAATGAAACATACTGAATGAAACTTGAGGAAGTATCCTACAATAGAGTTAAAACGTTATGCATCATTCTTCACAGGATGAATTAACTCAGTCATTTTATTAGGCATAGTAGGCTAATATAGCTAATATAGATACACACAGCACATGTTGCATTGATTATATGGCTGATTTAAAGCTGTTATTTCTTCTGGTTCCAGACACATTTGTTTTTGTATGTTTTTTTCCCTCCAATCCGGCTCATTTAACATTTTGGGTTGGCAATTCCTGCTATAATCTGTCGTTTCAGTTACACGTTAAGAATACTATTAAAATGGCCTATTGCTTAAACTGAGATTATAATTTATGTTTGTGTTACTGTAATGTACTTCTCTTCGGTCTCCCCGTGTCTAGCAATAAAGTTTGCTGGTGGTACAAATGCTCTAATGAGGCTTTAAGTAGGGAAAGAATGTTTGATCTTGGTCTGCATTTTCATACCGCTTTTCAAATCACTGAAGACATCAAAGAGGATTTCTTCCTCCAAGGGAGTGTGACAGAAATTTATAGAGCACTTTGGTCAAAACCAATGGCAGTTTTCCTGACCTTTATTATGCAGAATTAGGTGAAAAAAAACTAATTATTTTTGAATTGTTCTAAACCAGGGGTCTCAAAATAGTGGTCCGGGGCCAATTGCGGCCACTATGATGATAGTTTGAGGCCTCCGCCTCAATAGCAAGTAAAAGGAACAGTGTGTATTATTTTCCCACTTGATGTGACTGTATCGTCGTGCCGCCGAAAACGACAGATAAAATTACAACGGAAGAAGACTAAATATGGAGAATCAAATTGTCCAAAAACCCACATTATTACTTTTTAAAGAAAATAAATGAGAATTTTTCTTTAAAAGGAAATAAAAAAGAAAAGAAAAAAAGACAGAAAAAGAACAGAAAAATGAAAAAAGATAAGAGATGAACAATAAAACTCAAAAATAAAAGGGAAAAAAAGAAAAAGAAAGAATAGTTGTTCATTCCCCACTTGCAAGTTTGTTACTTCATTCCCTAGCATATTTTTTATTTTTATCTTTAATTGCTCTCTATTCTTTCTTTCTCCACTCTGCCCACTTTCACTCAATATGTAACATGCTGCACCAGAGACAATAAGACACTGGACTTGTGCTATACCAACACCAAGGAGGGATACACCTCCTCACCCCCACATTCCCCTTACCACAACCTGATTTGTCTTCTGCCTGTGTACAAACCTCTTATACACAGGCAACCAGCTGTGTCTCGCACAGTAAAGAGATGGTCCGACGAGGCTGGTGAGGCTCTGAAGGACTTCTCTTTCTTTTGTTCTCCATTTTTCATTTTTTGCTTTCTTTTCCCTTGCTTTTCTTTTATTCCCTTTATCTTTTTTTCCTCGTTTTCTTATTTATTCTTCCATGTTTTTTCTTCCTTTTAAAGAAACATCTTTCTTCCTTCTTTTTGTCTTGAAAGACTGGGTAAAAATTGAAAGTAAAAGGGTGCTTTTTGCTCACTTTTGAATGAAATGTCCCTCTTCGTGCAAACGTTACTAAAACGACTTTGTATGTTGTAAGTTTTGGGGGAATGTAAGGATTTGCTCCTTGGATGTGCGAGGGGAAACTATTCGTGAAAGCAGAGGGCACCCTCCCCCAGTCGAGCGGGATCACCCTCTGCAGTGGTTAATACAGAAATAGAGCAAACTGAGGAGACTTCGCCCTTTCACATGGTGCGCCCTATGGTCAAGAAAATATGATACCTATATGTACCCTGTGGTGAGGGGCCCTCTCCTCATGAGAGGTAAGAGAATTCTACCACCGTGGTCCGCTGCGTGTCGTAGGAGGCGACTAAAGTGTAGGGAGCGAGGGGACTGTCCTCTCTATCTTTACTCCCTAAGAGACAGCAAGGCAAAGAAAGAGGGGCGGCAGACCAAAAGCAAACCCTAGTTATAGGGTCAAAAAATGTGGGAGGATGTGGAAGTAAAGCGACTGAGTGGAAGAAACAGGAGATCGGAAGGATGATGACTAAAAGGAAGGTTGATGTGTTAGCCTTGAGTGAATAAAAGATAAAAGATGAAGTACAGCTTGGAGGTATGTATGGTATTTAACCAGCCGAGTCATACCTAAGACTTACAACATTGGTACTCATTGCCTCCCTGCTTGGCGCTCGGCATTAAGGGTTGGAATTGGGGAGTTTGGTCACCCAATGACTAAAATGGCTGCACCCTGTTTGGCTGCGGCTGCATTGGCTCGCTACAGTTTAACTGTACGGGTCAGGTGTATCGACATTTCGTTCTGTGTGCATGGTTACAAAGAATGACAATAAAAGTAAATTTTTCTAAAAAAAAATTATTCTAGAAAGTCTGGAGTTACGGGTGGACATGCTAGAGAAGGAGTGGCTGTGCTTGTGAGTGAGAAAGCAAAGGAAAAATATGGTGGAGTGGAAAGAGATATCTTCCAGATTGATGTGGGTGAGGTTAAAGTGGGGTGTAGAAGTATGGATGTTTATAAGTGCATATTGACCTGGTTTAGAAAGAAGTGCTGAGGAGAGAGAGGAGTTCTGGAAGTATTTGTCCGTCTGTGTGGCAAGTACGAAAGAAGGGTGGAAGGTGGTAATACTAGGTGACCTGAATGCTAGAGTGGGTGATGGAACGGTTGAAAATGTGATTGGTAGATATGGAGTACCAGGAAGAAATGAGAGTGGGAAGAAATTGATTGAGTTATGTGTGGAAAATGAGTTGGTGATTTGAAATACTTTGTTTAAAAAGAAGTAAATGAATAAGTGTACCTTTGTCAGAGTGGATGGTGGTGAGATGATGGACAGAGCACTGATGGATTATGTGGTGGTTAGGAAAGGGATGTCAAGTAGATTGTTGGATGTGCATGTTTACAGAAGTGAAACAAGTGGTATGTCTAATCATTTTTATGTGGAAGGAAAACTGAGAATAGATGGATCTTGGAGGGCTAGTTATAAGAAGATTGTGAGGGAAGAGGTGAAAATGTCAGAGTTGAATAAGGCAGAAAAGGAAAGAGAGTTTAAAGAGAGGATAGGGGAAGAGTATGAACGGATTAGTAGAAGAGAAATGGAGAGTGTGGAAATGGAATGGAGTGGTTTAAAGAGGCAGTGTTGAGGAGTGCAAAAGAAGTATGTGGAATGAGAAAAGTTGGTCGAGGTATTAGGAAAGGATGTGAATGGTGGAACAATGAGGTCTCAGCGGCTGTAACAGAGAAGAGACGTGCCTTTGAGGAGTGGCTGCAAGATAAGAGTTGTGATACATAAGAAAGGTATAAAGTGAAGAAAAGGTTGGTAAAAGCGGCAGCTGAAGCAGCGAAAAGGAAAGCAAATGATGAATGGTGTCGAAAGATAGGACTGAACTTTGAGGAAAGGAGAAAAGTGTTCTGGAAAGAAGTGAAAAGAGTAAGAAAGAGCGAGACTGGAAAGGAACAGAAAGTGAAAGATAAGGATGGTAGATTGCTGGTTAGCGGTATTGCAGTCAGGACAAGATGGGCAGAGTATTTTGAGGAGTTGCTAAATGTGGAGGATGGAAGAGAATTGAGAGTTGAGGCGATCGATGGTATGGAGAGAATGCCCGTGTTGGGTGATTTAAATGTGAAGCCTGTGGAAACATGGGAGGTGCAAGAGGCAGTGAAAGAAATGAAAGGGGGGAAGGCACCTGGGTTGGATGGTTGTACTGTTGAATGCTTGAAAAAAGGTGGCACAGCTATGATTGACTGGTTAATACGCTTGTTGAATGGGCACGTGAACGCACCGCACTGCGTGAACGCACCGCACCGCGAGTGAAGCTCGCATAGCCGCTAATGTGCGACACGATTTTGGCGTCTATGGGTTTCGAAAAGAAAGCACGGAGTCGACGAATTCTTCCGAAAACCAGTGCAGGAAGGAGGCTGATTCCTCCTGCTTTCCGAGTTGGGCCATTGTTGGCGCTGCGTGGGGAGAGACGTGTCTACTACGTTCGCTGCCCTCCCTAAGAGATTTTCGCTTTCGAAAAGCAGCGGAGAAACGGGAGCGAGCGACGGGCAAAGACATGTGGCGAAAGAGAGACTGGCTAGTTGGCCACTAAGACTGAATTCGCATCACGGTAAGGAGGCAAACATGGCTGCGCTGCTTTGCAAAGCGACCAAGGACCGGGAAAACTAGATCCGGCGAAATAACAACCGGAGAGTCAGAAGGGCGCTCGGGTGAGGCGATCAGCGGACAGTGCCGTAAAAGTAGCATAGAATTTTCAAGATGCCGAGCAGGGACAAGGAACTTGAGGAAATCAAAAAGTCACTCGGCTTTATGATAGACAAAATGGATATAGTCACCAAACAACAAAATACAATGATGAGTTTAATGACTGAAATCAAAGATCTAAAAACCAAAAACATGGAAAAGGACAAGAGGATTAATGCGCTAGAAGGACGTGTGGCAGAACTTGAACAGTACACCAGGATCAATGACATAATTATCACTGGTTGCAACTGATGCTGATCTCGATTCTGCTGAGCAACAGGTCATTGCTTTTATCTATATATAAGGCGCACCGGATTACAAGGCGCACAGTTTTTTTTTAAAAATCAGATTTTATGTGCGCCTCATAGTGCGGAAAATATGGTACTTGTTGGTGAATATTTCCAAAATACAAAGAAGTATGCCATCCATTATCAAGAGGTGAGACCCAGCCCCAAACTAACCATAGTGAGGTTTGTCAACAGGAAACAAAAACATGAAATCCTTAAGCTAGGAAAAAACCTAAAAGGTACAAATGTTTTTTAAATGAACACTTAAGCAAAAAAAAAAAAACTCTGACATTGCAAGACAAGCTCGATTTTTGAGGAAAACAAACAAGATACAAGGAACTTGGACTTCAAACTGTAGAGTATACATAAAGTTAAGCGTCACTCCAGAAGAAGCAAAAATACTTTGGATTCGAGAAATGCAGTAGCTGGACAGATTTGCCTGAAGGCCTGGATAGAGCAGTAAATACATATGACAGTAGACAATCTCTGACGATGATGGATTCAAATTATACAATGGCATCCTGGACTGACAACATGGACACCTTTATTACAGATCACAATAAAAAATTATATCATAATATATTAGGCCATGATCTACCAGAACTGAGCATTATTGACCACACTGAATCTTAAATCTGAAGGGAAATTCTCAATAATTCACAGTAGAAGCATGTACACAAATTTTGAAGACATCACTGAATGCTTACAGCAATTTGAGAACCCGTTTAGTGTGATTGCAGTTTCTGAAACGAGGTTCAGTGAGGAAAGGGGAGTTAATTTTGAATTAAACAAATTAAATTTGAACTATGTATATAGAACAAACAAAATAGGAGGAGGAGTAGCTACATATGTGCACAAAAGATTCAAATCGAATACAAAACATGTAATTTGTCATTGACGATTTACTTGAGTGTCTTACAATATAAATTATAAATGAAAAAAGGACAAATATTTTAGTCAGTTGTGTATATAGATCACTGGGCTCAAATCTTGAAATTCACAAACTGGGCTGAAAAAACATTCAACAATAGGCAACAAAACACTATTCATCTGTGGAGATTTCAACATCGATCTAATGAATCCAAACAAACATAAAAACATTGATGACTATATTAATATAATGTACAGTATGAGTTTGTACCCAACTATATTAAGGCCTAGTAGAATCACTTCACACAGTGCAACACTCATTGACAATATGTTTACAAATTATATTGAATTTACAAACATCAGCGGATTACTGGTTTGTGATATTTCTGATCACCTACCAGTATTTACAGTGTATGATGAAAATGTTACTAGACAAGAATCAACTAAGGAATATGTTTACAAACGAGTTAGAACTGAAGAGACTGTTATATCACTCTATGATGACTCAGTTAAAACTGGAATGCTATATATGGTACAGATGATGTGGATCGTGCGTTTGACATATATTTGGAAATATTCACCAACAAGTACCATATTTTCCGCACTATGAGGCGCACATAAAATCTGATTTTAAAAAAAAAACTGTGCGCCTTGTAATCCGGTGCGCCTTATATATAGATCAATA
Organism: Urocampus carinirostris; assembly: GCF_059441175.1. Lineage (NCBI taxonomy): Eukaryota > Metazoa > Chordata > Actinopteri > Syngnathiformes > Syngnathidae > Urocampus > Urocampus carinirostris. The sequence continues at coordinate 42,724,736 of NC_142359.1, forward strand.
TTGAATTGCAAGGTCTCGCAACTAAGAGAATCAGCCATTTTTCGCGTAGAAGAAGTGCGCTGTGCATACTGTGAAATATTTAAGAACGATTCTCTTTTATTTGTGCGTTTGTATAAAGACCCTGAAATGGCTCCTATTAAGAGACACGCTTACAACGCAGAGTTTAAACTCAAGGCGATCAGTCACTCAGTAGAACACGGAAATAGAGCAGCAGCGAGAGAGTTCAACATTAATGAATGGATGGTGCGGAAGTTGAGGAAGCATGAGGATAAGCTGCGCCAAGTAAGGAAGACTAAACAAAGTTTCCGTGGCAATAAAGCGAGATGTCCACAGTTAGAGGACACACTTGAACAGTGGATTGTTGAACAAAGAGCAGCGAGTAGAAGTGTCAGTACAATAACTATTCGAATGAAGGCGACAGCGCTGGCACAGGAACTTAACATTAAAGAATTCAGAGGTGGTCCTACTTGGTGTGTGTTTACGTTTTACATTTTACAGTTATTATGTTATTGCTTTATTGTTATTGTTTTGCACTTGTTGTTTTTGCACATTACGAGTGTCACGATATTGTGATTGCACTAACGTTTAATTTACCATAACAGTATCAGACGGTTTTTTCGTGTTGACTAAATGGAGGAAAAGTAAAATTTTATGCCTTGCTGTTGTCCAAAGATGTTAAAGATGTGTCACGAAAATGCTTTACCTCAGAGAAAATAATAAAACAGCTGTTTATTCATTTTGGGAGTGAATGGAGTTGTGGAAAGCTTGTTTGTTATCTATTAATAAAGTTTGACTGACCCATCTGACTGTTTTGTTGACATTCCCTTTAGCGCGGCACCATATAACGGTTGCATAACGTAACTACATCCTCTACTGTAGCCAAGTCAAGTCAAGTCACATTTATTTATATAGCCCTTGTCACAAAAAATGTCTCGAAGGACTGCACAGGATTACAATTACAAAATTGCACAATTACCTGATCTTAAACCAGCATGCACTTATCTATCTATCTATCTATCTATCTATCTATCTATCTACCTTGGTCATATCCCTCAAAAGGGGTGACCGACAGCAAGACACACACATAAAATAACAAACAAAATAAAAGGGAAATAAAAAGCAAAAAAAAAAAAAAAAAACACAAAAATTTTTGGACCATGGCCAACCCAATTGCCCAAACACCCAAACAAGTTGGGCACCTCGGCACACAAGGTGGTCATGCTTTCGTCCCTCCAGATGAAATGGGACACAAGAAAGCGGCCATGTCACTCGGGTCAGGGTGACACAACACACTCTTTTGTTCAACAGCAGGGCCCGACAGCTTTCACTGGTTTACCCCTGCCGCATCATACGGGTGCCCAGCCCATCCTTAAGAACGCAACCACAATCCCACTATCCTTTAACACAAAGGTAATCATAGTTCTAGACGCACTATTCCCAATCTCTCGTATCACTCATATCCGATTTTCTTCATCTCTGTATTCCGCAAAGGATTTTTTTTTTGTATTTGAATCCAAACAAGTGAATAGTTGGACATTGTTTGATCTCGTCTTGCAAACCGTTCCGGAGCTTGACTCCACACACAGACACACACATACTTCTCCTGGTGGTTCTCACCTTTGTGATCATGAATTCACTATTGCCCCTTAAGTTATAATTTCCTTCTTTCCGAACAAATAATTTATGGATGTTTTCTGGCACATTTTTGGAGGATAAAAAGGGGCTGTAATGAACTTCTGTAAATTTTGCCCCAGACTTCTGCACAATATTGTGGTGTCGTGTAATACACTCCCCTTCCTGCGGTGTCGCTGTATACTAATGTGCAGCCTTGTACTTGTGCTTGAGAACTACCGAGGAAGGAGTTAAGTAAACACTCTATGAATGTACCGTCCGTGCATGTCTTGAATCTACTACAATCCTACTACAACGCTACTACATACACAACATATTGGCAACGAGGATGTCAAGTCAAGTCAAGTCATTTTTATTTGTATAGCCCTTAATCACAATTAGTCTCTAAGGGCTTCACAAGTTATTACATATAAGAAGATTAGGTTACTCGTATGCTATAGAGTAGAAGTGAGTTTTAAGCCTAGATTTAAACATTTCCACCGAGGTTGCAGATCGGATCTCAGGGGGAAGAGCATTCCACAACACCGGGGCCCGGATGGAGAACGCTCTCGAACCAGCGGAACACTTCTTGGCTCTTGGGATCACCAGGAGACCGGCGCTCTCGGAACGAAGGCTTCGGGCCGGGACATAGGGGGTGATCAGATCTGAAAGATATGAGGGGGAAAGTCCATGTATGATTTTGTATAGTAGTAGGAGAACCTTAAAATCGCATCTTAGGCTAACAGGGAGCCAATGCAGGTTAGCCAAAATTGGGGTGATGTGATCGTACTTTTTTGTCCTTGTTAAAAGCCTCGCTGCAGCATTTTGTACCAGCTGAAGACTCTTGAGTCTGGTCATCGGAAGACCGGAAAGTAGTGCATTACAGTAGTCGAGACGGGAGGTAACAAACGCATGAATTATGATTTCCGCATCCGACTGAGAAAGTATAGGACGAATTTTAGCAATGTTACGGAGATGGAAGAAAGCGGTTCTAGTAATTTTCTTCACATGTGTTTGAAAGGACAGATCAGGGTCGAAAATGACACCTAAATTTTTAAGTGAGTCACTCTGTGTGATGTGGCAATTGTCCAAGTTCACTGCGGTTTTAAAGAATAAGTCACGGGACTTAGAAGGACCAATAACTAACATTTCAGTCTTTTCAGGGTTAAGACGCAGGAAATTGAGTGACATCCACTCTTTTATCTCAGTGAGGCAGGCCTCCAAAGTTCCACAGTTTAGTGTGGCAGATTCCTCCATCGGGAGATAGAGTTGAGTGTCATCTGCATAGCAATGGAAACTGATATTATACTTGCGAATAATATCACCTAGTGGAAGCATATAAATGCTGAAGAGAAGGGGGCCAAGCACTGAACCCTGCGGAACACCACAAGTAACACTAAATGGCTCAGATGTCAATTCGCCATATTTAACGCAGTGTGTCCTATCTGAGAGGTAGGATCTGAACCATAATAGGACGCTTCCTGAGAGACCAATCCATTTGTCCAACCGTTCTAGCAAGATAATATGGTCCACTGTGTCAAATGCAGCACTAAGGTCCAGCAGCAGCAAAAGTGATGATGCGCCCGAGTCCATTGCCCGTAGGAGATCATTGGTTACCTTAATCAGAGCTGTCTCAGTAGAGTGGTTAGCCCTGAATCCTGATTGCATTGATTCAAAGAGATTGTTCTCGGACATGAAATCATTTAGCTGCTGTGCCACTACTTTTTCAAGTATTTTAGAAAGAAACGGTAGGTTTGACACAGGTCTATAATTACATAAGTTTTCTGGATCTAGGTTGGGTCGTTTCAGTGTGGGTTTAATGACGGCGGACTTAAAAGCAGCTGGAACTACACCTGAGGAGAGTGATATGTTTAAAATATTTAGAACTGAAGGTGCAAGAACGCCAAAGAGACCTTTAATAAGTGAACCTGGAAGTGGGTCGAACTGGCAAGTCGTCGGTTTGGCCGTATTCACCATCTGTTTAAGATTTTCGAGTGACAGTTCACTAAAACGGGACAAAATACCTAGACAGCCACCATGTCGTGCATCTAGAGATTTGAGTGCTTTAGTATGTGTTGAATTAATACTGTCTTTAGCAATTTCTTCCTGTATGCTTTGGATCTTCTTAGTAAAGAAGACCATTATGTCGTGGGCAGAATGGGTGGAGCTATCTGGGATAGTCTGTTGCCTTGTTAGCGATGCTACAGTGTCGAAAAGGACCTTGGGATTGTTCTTTTGTGACGCAATCACTTTCGAAAGGTAGGCTGATTTTGCAGAGGCCAGGGCCGCTTTATACTTCAACAAACTATCACACCAGATTTGATGGAAAACTTCAAGCTTGGTAGCGCGCCATTTTCTTTCAGATTTCCTGCATTCTCGTTTAAGGGATCTAGTTTCATCATTAAACCAAGGTGTGCGTCTTTTAGGTCGTGATTTATGCCGGATGGGCGCAACTGAATCCAGGGCATTGGCCAGGGTAGCGTTAAATTCATTTAGGAGTGGTTCGATGGAGCCTATGTAGGAAGGAAAGGACGCAACTGCTCCTGGAAGAATATCGGAGAGCTCAGAAACTGTGCCCGTGCTTATATTGCGTCCGGTGAATCCTTCAGTTTTTTTGGTACTACATTTAGCTAGCACCTCAAATGTAACTAAATAATGATCCGAGATAACTGTAGTACACGATAGCACCGCCATGTTTGAGGTTGAAACTCCTCGAGTCAGAACCAAGTCGAGCGTGTTTCCATCTTTATGGGTTGGCAAATCAACCAGTTGATTAAAACCAAAAGCATCAATTATAGACTGAAACGCAACAGTGAGTGAACTGAGTGGGGAGTTCATATGAATGTTAAAGTCCCCCATAATTATAATTTTGTCTGCATAGGTTACTAGTTCAGACAAAAGTTCAGCAAATTCGTCTAAGAAAGTTGTGTATGGTCCTGGTGCGCGATAGATAGTTATCACATAGATTGACAATGGAGAGGACCTCTTAACAAGAGCCTCGAACGACTTGTGATTATTAGAGGTACGAGGAGTAAATTTGAGCGTTTTTTCAGAAATGAGCGCGACACCGCCACCCTTTTTCAACGTGCGTGCTATATGGCTGCTCTCGTAATCTGGGGGAGAAGCATAATTTAGGGCTAAATACTCATCCGGGCGTAACCACGTTTCACAAAGACCAATACAGTTAAGTTTATAATCGCGAATAATATTATCTACAAGTAAAGCTTTAGGAGCGAGCGATCTAACATTCAAAAGACCAAATTTTAGCTTTGAATCATTTGACTTAGCTGTAGCCTTTGTAGAGATCGTCACGAGATGCCGGTTGTGTGCGTTGGGCTTCGGGTGTCGGTTGACTCGCAGAATCGACGAAGAAATGATGGTTGGATTAGACAGATATTCATGTCGTTGCTCCATCAACTTCACACGCTTCCCTGCACGACATCCTCGCTTCTGTTTTCTATCTTTTCGCCGTCTTCGTCTCCGATTTTTCTTCTTTTTCTTCGGTGGAGCGGGAAAGCAGGGCGAACCCGAGTCCCTTTGGAGCTCATTTGGGATGTCGTGGGTGGTATAGAAAGTGCCCGAAAAGTCGAAATTTAGACACCCACCTAGTCGGATGAGCTCCTCCCGACTGTAGGTCTTATTGGCCACGCATGTATCCAAAAAGGAAAGCAGGAGGACAGTGGTAAATAGTAGGATAGCCGGATAACAATCAGCCGCAACGTAAACACGCGCCGCCATGTTGGAAACCGGAACCGGAAGGATGACTTGTATTGGAATCTCACAACCCCCTGCTTTGCTTGAAACCCCAGGTGAGCCTACGATGTTGTACACCACGTGGATTCAGATGTTCGAAAATTACCTGCTAGCATTGACTGCAAACGACACGCCGGACAAACAAAAACGCGCACTACTGCTGCACTGTTTAGGCACAGAAGGGCAGAGAATTTTTCTTTCCCTTCCCGACACTGGCACTTCTTACAAATCCGCCTATGATGCGCTAAAAACTTTCTTTGTACCGAAGATGAATGTCGTGGCTGAGCGCAGTAAGTTCCGTCAGCGTACTCAGAGACCGGGCGAGACCACTGTTCAGTTCATTGCCGCATTGAGGGAATTAGTTACTAACTGTGACTTTGGCACGTTTGCTGATGATATGATTAAGGATCAATTCATTGAGAAGATGTCCTCTTCGAGGATCAGAGAACGCTTGCTGTTGGAAACGGACTTAAAACTTGACAAAGCGATCACTATTGCTACACAAATCGAATCCGCTATGGCAGAAGCGAAGGCTATTTCTCCTGTGCACGTGCCCGACGCACCTGTGAAGCTCGGGCAACAAAGAGATAAAAGGAATCGGAGCAGCACACATACACAGCGCTCTTCTCAACACAAAACCTGCTACCGTTGTGGCTCCAACTCTCATCTAGCAAATGACCCCAAATGCCCTGCTAAAACTGCAAAATGCAACCAATGTGGAATAATGGGACATTTCGGTAAAGTGTGCCGCAGCGCAATTCCTACTCGATCAGTGAGAGAAGTTACTGTCCCAGACCTTACTGTGTGTCATGTAGCCCCTACAGCTACAGTCTTAAAGCGCCTTACGTGTACAGTTGCTCTCCATGCGAATGATGAACAGTCAATTACTACTGACCTGCTTGTGGACACTGGTTCAGCAGTCTCAATTCTGCCAGAGAGAATTTACAGACATTCATTCATGCACGTGCCTCTCTCAAAGCCTACTGTACGCCTGGTGACCTACATGAAGAAGACAATTCCAGTGTTGGGCTGTCTTCAACTTACTGCTACATACTGCAACCAGAGTGCACATACTGACTTCTACATAGTTCCTGACGGTACGCCACTACTGGGAACGGACCTGTTCACTGCACTTCGCCTTTACATACAAGATGGGCAGATTGCAACACCTGCCGCATCGGAGATGAGTCACACTGTCAACACTACAAATGCTTTAGGCTTTGCTACAGGTTTTATACACAAAGTTAAAGTGCGTGCTGATGTGTCTCCAGTCCAGCAAAAGCTACGCAAACTCCCATATGCCGTGCGTGACAAGGTGTCGGAGGAGCTGACGAAACTGGAAACGAATACAAAACCGGGACATGAGAATGTTACTGCACATTGCTTGTCACGTTTGCCTCTCCCCATCACAGACGACCACGAGGAGATGGAGTTGGAGATGGTGGCTGCTGTGTCTCCTGATTTTGCTGCAGACACTGCTGATGAGCTTTCCAGTGCGTGTGAGGAATGTCTGGTGCTACAGAAGGTGCGACACTACATGCAGAAGGGATGGCCTTGTACTGCAAAAGGCCTTAACCCCTTCATCGTGCCATACTTCCGTGTGCAAAATGAGCTTGCCGTGCAGAACAGTGTCATTGTGCGTAGCACTCATCGTGTTGTGATACCACAACAGCTACAGGAAAAAATGATCCAACTTGCTCACGCTACACACCAAGGGATCGTTCGCACAAAACAAAGACTGAGAGACTTGTACTGGTGGCCTGGAATGGATTCTCAGGTTGAGCTCGCCATCAAATCATGCACCACCTGCTTGCAGCATGACAAAACCGCAACCAGACGTACTGCTCCGTTACAGCCTGTGCGTACCCCAACTGCTGCCTGGGAAAAGGTTGCTGTGGACATTGTTGGTCCTATTCACTCTGCACCTGCTGATTGCCGCTTCGCCATCACCCTCATTGATTATTACAGCCGATAGCCTGAGATTGCCTTCTGCTCAAATGTTACTTCTGCCTCTGTTATGACTTTACTTTCCATTGTGTTTAGCAGAGAAGGTAATCCACAGGAAATTGTTACTGACAATGGCCCTCAGTTCGTGTCGACCGAATTTGAAGCATTCCTTAGTGACAGGAACATCACACACCGTCGCAGCTCTGTGTACTACCCACAGGCCAACGGTGAAATTGAGCGTTTCAACAGTCTTCAAGGACTGTCTACAAACAGCCAACATCGAAGGTAGACCACTGAAAGCCTTCTTCTTCTTCAGTTTTTACACACTTACAGACCCACACCACATGCCGTGACTTCAGTATCCCCCGCTGAACTGTTGCATGGTAGACCACTGAATACAAAGATTCACATCACAGGTCTTCACTCCATGCGCCCCACTGCTGACAAAGGCAACTTCTACAAAACATACAAAACAAACAACAGAAGTCCAAACAATACACTGACAAACGTCGTGGTGCAAAATCACCCAGCTTCCAGATTGGCTCTGCGGTTCGCATCCCCAAACCTGGAATCATTGCCAAAGGACACTCAAAGTTCACCAAGCCACTGACAGTGGTAGCCCAAAAGGGTCCAGCCACTTATCTGCTGTCTGATGGAAAGGTGTGGAATGCTTTCCACCTTGCCCATTCTTCCACCTGTGCTGCTGCTTCAGCGCCACAGCCTGCTGATGCTGATGCTTGTCTCCTGCCAAGCAACCAAGGTGGGGGGGGGGGGGATTTTTTAAGGGTTATTGTTCTATCTTCTTTATTCATTATCCATTATCCGTTATCGGTCAGTTCATAATACGCTACAAAGCCTAGGAGCCGGGACTCTTACTCTCAGCCAAAAGGCCAAGCTAAGGTCCTAGCCTTAAAGCCTTGCTGCGATCATTGCGAATGCCAAGCAACCAAGGTGCTGAGCCACCTGAAACTGAAACTGTGCCCTTACCAAATCCCTCTCCGAGTGCACCGAGAATACGACATGCTCCTGCATGGCTTCAAGATTACGTGATTTTAAAAAAAAGAGAAAAAAAGATACAGAAAAGATGTGGTGATGTTAAAAAAAAAAAAAGGCATGATGAATGTTCATTGTTTTAAAAATGGTCATGTTTGTTTATGATGTGATCCTCATACAGTCTGCTTATGTTTATAAGGTTTACACACTTTTTGCTTACCGATATTGACAGTATAGTTCCTTACAATATTGCTTACCTTTGATAAATATTTACCTCTAATCTGGTAATGAATATTGAAATGTATGTTTTCTATAAGCTCATACTTACCGAAGAGTTATTGCGTATTTCAGATTAATGCTACTGTTTGTGCCCTATTCTAACAAAAAGGGAATATGTGGTGTCGTGTAATACACTCCCCTTCCTGCGGTGTCACTGTATAATAATGTGCAGCCTTGTACTTGTGCTTGAGAACTACCAAGGAAGGAGTTAAGTAAACACTCTATGAATGTACCGTCCGTGCATGTCTTGAATCTACTACAATCCTACTACAACCCTACTACATACACAACAAATATAAGAATAATAATAATAATTTCCTTTGTATTGTCATTCTTTGTAACAATGTACACAGAACGTAATGTCGATACACCTGACCCGTTGTAGCGAGCCGATGCAGCCGCAGCCAACAGAGGGCGCCGCTATTTTTACCAATGTTATAAGTCTCAGGTACGACTCGGCCGAGGCGCGAACCAGCGACCTCCCAGTCTCAAAGCGGGCGCCCTACCATCTAGGCTACTGAGTGTTAAGTATGGCATAACTAGAGAACAATATAATAAATACAATGCATTATAGTTTAAAATGATTTGGCTTTATTAATTATTGAAATGCATTGAGATACTTTAGTTTGTGTGTGTCTTATGTGTGTTTTCCGGCTTAATTTATTGTCTATTGTGACCTCTAAAAACTTAATTTCTGATACAGAGTGTATGGCAGCACCATCCATTTTTACTTCTAAATCTTGATTTGCCTTGCGATTACCCAAGAATATTACTTTGGTTTTATTTGAATTTAAAGATAATTTATTTATATCCATCCATACTTTTAGGTTAATTAGTTCACAATTAATGCAGGTTACCAAATCAATATAGTTCTTATTTGATTAGAAAATATTACTAATTTTAATAGTTCTGAAACATTAGACATATCGTTAATATATAATTATATAATTATATAATTTAATAACTTCAGACCCAGGATAGAACCCTGTGGTACTCCACAACAGATATCCAAGTATTCAGATGACAACTGTCCCATTTTTACATATTGCTTTCTATCTGTCAAATAACTTTGAATCCATTGCAAAGCCAAAACCCTGATGCCATATCTTTCCAGTTATTTTAATCGTATATTATGATTAATTGTATCAAATGCTTTTTTTAAGTCAATAAATACCCCGACTGTGTATCTCTTTTTTTCTATGCTATGGGTGATTTCTTCTACTGCATCAATAATAGCCATTGTTGCTGATCTGTTTGCTCTAAAACCATATTGACTTTCATTAATCAATTTATGTTTATCTACAAATTGTTCTAGTCTATTATTGTAAAGTTTTTCTAATGTTTTAGAGAACTGAGGAAGCAGAGATACCGATCTATAGTTTGTAAAAATGTGCATGTTTCGATTTTTGTATATTGGTATAACTTTTGCTATTTTCATTTGATTTGGAAATTTGCCTGTTAGATTACATATGTAGGTCAATGGTTTCCCAATGCTATTTATAATTTGCTTAACTAGTACCATATCAATGTCAAAACAATCCATAAACGTTTTGTTTTTGCAGTTGTTAAACACGTCTAAGATTCCTGACACCGTAACCCCAGATAAAAACATGGTCTTGGAGTTCATTTTTATCAGTGACTCAAATTGCTTACTACTGCACTCTGGGATGTTTGCAGCGAGCTCTGGTCCAACATTTACAAAAAAACTATTGAAATTCTCCACAACTTGCTTTAAATTATAATTTTCACTGTTCTTATCAATAAAATAGTTTGGATATGCATTACTTACATTCTTTGCTTTTAATACACTATTTAATATACCCCAAATACCTTAAATATTACTTTTGTTATTATATAATAAATTGGTATGGTAGAATTTCTTGCTCTTGCTGTCAATTTGTTTTTATACATTTTATATTGGGATTCGGCTTCCTCAGTTCTTAGTTTGATAAATTTTCCATATAAGGTGTTTTTTCTTACAAGCATTATATAAACCCTTACTTATCCATGGATGCTTTACAGATGTATTCTTACTATTAGTTTGTCTCATTGGACTGTTTTTGTTATACCGTATTTTCCGCACTATAAGGCGCACCGTGTTATAAGGCGCACCTTCAATGAATGATATATTTTAAAACTTTTTCCATACATAAGGCGCGCCGCATTATAAGGCGCTATAAGTGCATGTCCCTGTGGTGAGGGGCCCTCTCCTTGTGAGAGGTAAGATAATTCTCCCACCATGGTCCGCTGTGTGTCGTAAGAGGCGACTAAAGTGGAGGGAGCGAAGGGACTGGGGATCCTCTCCTCTCTATCTCTATTCCCTAAGAGACAGCAAGGCAAAGAAAGGGGGGCGGGAGACCGAAAGGCCTCGCAAGCCCTAGTTATAGGGTCATTAAATGTGAGAGGATGTGGAAGTAAAGCGACTGAGTGGAAGAAAGAGGAGATCGGAAGGATGATGACTAAAAGGAAGGTTGTTGTGTTAGCCTTGAGTGAAACAAAGATGAAAGGAAAGGGTGAATTACAGCTTGGAGGTATGTATGGAAGAAGGTCTGGAGTTACGGGTTTACATGCTAGAGAAGGAGTGGCTGTGCTTGGGAGTGAGAAAGCAAAGGAAAAACTGGTGGAGTGGAAAGATGTGTGGATCAGGTGTTTGCAGTACGACAGGTATTGTTCTCAGCTCAGGGATGCTGCTGGAAATGTGAATTTCCATTCGGGGATGATAAAGTATCTATGTATCTATCTATCTTGAGATTGATATTGGTGAGGTTGAAATGGGGTGTAGAAGTATGGATGTTTATAAGTGCATATGGACCTGGTTCACAAAGAAGCGCTGAGGGGAGAGAAGAGTTCTGGAAGGACTTGTCCGAATGTGTGGCAAGTGCAAAAGAAGGGTGGAAAGTGGTAATACTAGGTGACCTGAATGCTAGAGTGGGTGATGGAACGGTTGAAAATGTGATTGGTAGAAATGGAGTACCAGGAAGAAATGAGAGTGGGAAGAAATTGATTGAGTTATGTGTGGAAAATGAGTTGGTGATTGGAAATACATTGTTTAAAAAGAGGGACGTGAATAAGTATACCTTTGTCAGAGTGGATAGTGGCAAGATGGTGGACAGAGCACTGATGGATTATGTAGTGGTTAAGAAAGGGATGTTAAGTAAATTGTTGGATGTGCATGTTTACAGAGGTGAAATGAGTGGTATGTCTGATCATTTTTATAAGAAGAGCGTAAGGGAAGAGGTAAAAATGTCAGAGTTGAATAAGGCAGGAAAGGAAAGAGAGTTTAGAGAGAGGATAAGGGAAGAGTATAAACGGGTTAGTAGAAGAGAAATGGAGAGTGTGGAAATTGAATGGAAGTGGTTTAAAGAGGCAGTGTTGAGGAGTGCAAAAGAAGTGTGTAGAATGAGAAAAGTTGGTCGAGGTATTAGGAAAGGAAGTGAATGGTGGAATGATGAGGTATCAGAGGCTGTGACAGAAAAGAGACGTGCCTTTGAGGTGGCTGCAAGATAAGAGTGGCGATGCGTATGAAACATATAAAGTGAAGAAAAGGTTGGTAAAAGCGGAAGTGGAAGCAGCGAAAAGGAAAGCAAATGATGAATGGTGTCGAAAGATAGGAGTGAACTTTGAGGAAAGGAGAAAAGTGTTCTGGAAAGAAGTGAAAAGAGTAAGAGCGAGACTGGAAAGGAACTGAAAGTGAAAGATAAGGATGGTAGATTGCTGGTTAGCGGTAGTGCAGTCAGGACGAGATGGGCAGAGTATTTTGAGGAGTTGCTAAATGGTGAGGATGGGAGAGAAGTGAGAGTCGAGGCGATCAATGGTATGGAAAGAGTGCCCGGGTTGGGTGATTTAAATGTGAAGCCTGTGGAAACATGGGAGGTGCAAGAGGCATTGAAATAAATGAAAGTGGGGAAGGCACCTGGGTTGAATGGTTGTACTGTTGAATGCCTGAAAAAGGTGGCACGGCTATGATTGACTGGTTAGTGTGCTTGTTGAATGTATGCTTTTTAAGTGGTTTGGTTCCTGTTGATTGGTGTAGTGCATGTGTGGTGCCATTGTATAAGGGTAAAGGTGATAAGTATGATTGTAGCAATTCGAGAGGTATCAGTTTGTTGTTTGTAAGCTGTATGGAAGAGTCTTGATTAAGAGAGTGAGAGAAAGAACGAGGCAGCACGGCGGCGCAGTGGTTAGCGCATGTGCGGCACAGTTAATGTCATGGGAACCTCCTGCGTGGGTTCGAATCCAGCACCAGACTTCCTGTGCGGAGTTTGTATGTTCTCCCCGTGCTTGCGTGGGTTTCCTCCGGGCACTGCGGTTTCCTCCCACATTAAAAAAAAACATGCATTTCAGGTGAATTGGCCGGTCCAAATTGTCCTTAGGTGTGAATGAGCGACTGAGTTGTCTGTCCCCGTGTGACCTGCGATTGGCTGGCAACCAGTTCAGGGTCTCCTCTGCCCACTGCCCGATGATTGCTGGGATGGGCTCCAGCACCCCTGCGACCCTACTGAGGATAAGCGGTGCAGCTAATGAGATGAGAGATGAGATGAGAAAGAACGAATGAGGTGGTGATGGAGGAGCAGAGTGGTTTCAGGAAAGGAAGAGGATGTGTGGATCAGGTGTTTGCAGTACGACAGGTGGGTGAGAAATATTTTGCAAAAGGTAAAGATGTTTATTTGGCTTTCATGGACTTGGAAAAGGCGTATGACAGAGTTGATAGAGAGGCGTTGTGGCAAGTGATGGTGATGTATGGAGTGGGTGGAAAGTTGTTGGAAGCATTGAAGAGTTTTTATATGAACAGCAGAGTGTAAGAGTAGGGAGTGAGACAAGTGAGTGGTTCCCTGTGTTGACTGGTGTGAGACAGGTGTGTGATGTCACCATGGCTGTTTAATGTGTACATGGATGGTGTGGTGAGAGAGGTGAATGCAAGAGTATTTGGCAGAGGTGTAGATATGATGGACAACAGTGGAACGGTGTGGCAGGTGAGTCAGTTGTTGTTTGCAGATGACACAGCGCTTGTGGCTGATTCTGAGGAAACATTGAGAAGGTTGGTAACAGAGTTTGGAAGAGTATGTGATAAGCGTAAGTTATGTGTTAATGTTGGGAAGAGTAAGGTGATGAAGTGTTCACGTGATGGAGTGGGCATGACGTTAGAAATCAGGTTGCATGGACAGGTGCTGGAAGAAGTTGAAAGCTTTAGGTATTGCACAAAGTCAATCAAGGAAGCAAGGTTTTGGGTGCCCTGAGGAGAGTGATGAGCAACAAGAGTATGAGTATGGATGTTAAGATGGTACCGTATGAGAGTGTGATTGTGCAGACTGTGTTGTATGGTGCAGAGACTTGGAGCCTGAATGCAGATTTGAGAAGGAAATTAAGTGTTTGAAGAGTATGTAAGGAGTGACAAGATTGGATAGATTGAGAAATGAAATTGTGAGGGAAATAACTGGAGTACGAGGGGAACTGAGCAAGCATGTGGATAAGAGAGTACTTGGTCGGTTTGGACACATGGAGAGGGTTCTACAGAGCTGAAGTAAATGGAAGGAGACCAAGAGGAAGGCCGCGATTGACGTGGATGGACTGGGCACCCGTATGATGCCGCAGGGTAAACCAGTGAAAGCTGTTGGGCCCTGCTGCTGAACAGAGGAGTTTGTTGCATCACCCTGACCCAAGTGACACGGCCGCTTTCTTGTGTCCCGTTTCATCTGGAGAGTCGAAAGCATGACCAACTTAGGTGCCGATGTGCCTAACTTGTTTGGGTGTTTGGGCATTTGGGTTGGCCATGGTCCAAAAATGTTTGGGTTTTTTTTTTGTGCTTTTTTTTACGTCTCATTTTCCTTGTTTTTGTATGTTTGTCTTGCTGTTGGTCACCCCTCTTGAGGGATATGACCAAGGTAGATAGATAGATAGACATTTTATTTCAGATGTATGGGGGTTGTCTGTTGGCAACATCTATTGCAACCTGGAAGAGGGATTACTTCACGCGCGGCCCCTTCTCAAGGTTTTATCTTTTTTCTCTATTTTTTCAAGTTTTTCCTTGCACGTATGTATTTCAGATTATAGTGATGTTGAATGGTGCTCTGTGCAGCCCATTGAAGACTTTTTTGTGATTTAAGACTATACAAATATACATGACTTGACTTGACTTGTGAGTAACCCTTCATCTTGTCTTTGCCAGGCATCGCCTCGATGACAGTGCCCGCCTACATTGCAGAGGCATCTCCACCACATCTTCGCGGTCAGTTGGTGACGGTCAATACGCTCTTCATTACTGGTGGCCAGTTCGTCGCCAGCCTGGTGGACGGCGCGTTCAGTTACATGCAGCTTGACGGATGGAGGTCAGAAGCCGTTCTCAGACCCTGCTTGCTCTCATCATGATCATCTAGGTTGGACAAAACCCAAATTGGGTTAATAATAGATTCAAATGTATCCAGCTTTCAGTTGTTTACAGGGCAAAGACAAAAAATATGGGGTTCACGTAACCATTTTTTGGTGGTAAACAAAATTACTTTGATTTAAGGTTGTGTTGTTGAGTACAGGGGTGTCAAACTAGTTTTAGCTCGAGGGCCACATAGTAGAAAATTCTTGTATCTAATCTGAGATTAAACATTATAGCATTTTTTTTGTGTGTGTGCATGTGTATGTGCGCTCGTACTTGTGCTCTTCAGTATATCCCTTCATACTCCAGCCATTCCCGCGCATCTTTGACTCCAGGATTTAAATCCTGGAAGTTGCTGTTGTGGTGGTGGAGCTTAATATGCAAAGCAAAAAAAGTCATACTAATGAAAACGGGTGTAAGGCTCTAAAGGGCAGAGGCCCCTCGAATCCCTGCCACCGTACCAACCTCCCTAGGCACCCGGGCACGCCAATCCCACCCCTGGAAGCAGTACCCACTTAAGAACCAGCCCCGGGACTCGGAGCAACACCACGGGACTACCAGCTAACCCCAGCCCAGCGAGGCAGAAACAGGCAAACATGACAAGGTCCAAACCACAAACAACGATAGAAACCGAAATGGAAAAATGCTGGGAATGAAGTAACAAACTAGCAGGTTGGCAATGAACCACTAACAAAATGTACAAGCAAAAAGCCTGGAACAAAAGAAAGACAAACCTGGCGTGGCAGTGAAATGAAAATGACCCAACATCAAGTTGGGGATAATTAGGAATGGGTGTGTGGATATTGGACACACCTGCACCCAGTTCCAAACCCATTCTAGATAGATAGATAGATAGATAGATAGATAGATAGATAGATACTTTGTTCATCCCCGAAGGGAAATTCACATTTCCAGCAGCATCCCTGAGCTGAGAACAATCGAGAACAATCGAAAATAACACGGGAGCTGCTGGAGTGGCTGCCATTCGTGACAACGCCGGAAGAAAAGATTCAATTTGAATCATGTACAAACAAACAAACAATTGAATCATGTACAAACAAACAAACAAAATATTCATGTTTCAATAAGTGGAGTGTTAATAAAATGGGGGGGAAATAATTTCTGATACTGATATATTCTGCGCCCCATGGTGGAATGAGGCGCACCAGACCCTAACTGATTTTATTTGTTTTAGCCCGAATGCATCCAAAATACTGATTACCATACAAGATACACAATTTACATCGCCCCACTTTATGAAATGCCAATCTTAAACTTAAATATCAACATAGAACATTTGGAGTGATTCCTTGCATTAGAGCATTTAGACCATTTTGTACCATTCGTCTTTTCTGATATTTTCCCCTCATACTGTACTCGATCCTCAGAAAAAGAAGACATTAAAGGCGTTTCCTTGTCGAGTTTCGAAACATCAAAATAGAACAAGGCTGTGTTTTCTTGGTCATGTGATGTCGTTGACTAGAGTCCTTTCCGTTAAGGCCTCTGATTTGATGGAAAGGGAGAAAATCATTTTGCGGGGTGTTTGGAATTAAATATTAAAATGTATCGTTTACAATTTGTTTGAATTAGTTATCGGACTCAATTAACCAAACACAGCCTACATTCACCCAATAATGCTCGCTCGTTTCTTGATCGAAAAGATGAACAAGAAAAAGCAGACATTTTCACACGGGGGCAGATTTAAATTCATTAGCAATTTAACTAAGTGTACTCCATCGGAAATGGCTGAGTTAGTCGAATTAATGTCCTTGGAGTCTCTGGGGAGCCCTCTCTTCAAGTCCTCTCGCTTTTCCCCTCGGCCCACGTCTTTCCGCAAGATAGTGTGCCGGCTCCTCCGATGGACGTGTCAATGAAGCCCCAACGTGAGATCCACCACCTCGCCGCGATGTCTGGAAAACTCAAAACAGCGGAGAGCATTTCTCAAACAATGTGCTGACTATCTTATCAGCCTCACGTCCCATTCCCGCCATTCCTGTAAACAATATTTTCTACCAGGGTGCACTGAACTTCCACTGCTCATTGAACTTAAGCCTACTCGGTGAAAATCTTCATTGCACTCAATAAATGTAACTTGTATTCAATCGTATAAAATCCTTTATAGTCAAATGTATAAAATCCTCCAGGGGGTATTTTAGCCTACCCTATCTTAATTTTTACAGCCGTTGCTTCGTTTACTTAGTTCCCCGTTCCTGTTATTCTTCCCAGTCAGGATTTCCATGCAGGCATAATTATGAGGAGCTGGATTAACAAATTAATTGTATATAATAAGAAAGAGAGTATCTGTACTTGGGCAGCACGGCGGCGCAGTGGTTAGCGCTTGTGCGGCACAGTTCATGTCATGGGAACCTGTCGTGGGTTCAAATCCAGCTCCAGACTTCCTGTGCGGAGTTTGTATGTTCTCCCCGTGCTTGCGTGGGTTTCCTCCGGGCACTCCGGTTTCCTCCCACGTTCCAAAAACATGCATTTCAGGTGAATTGGTCGGTCCAAAGTTGTCCCTAGGTGTGAATGTGCGAAATAGTTGTCTGTCCCTGTGTGCCCTGCGACTGGCCGGCAACCAGTTCAGGGTGTCCCCTGCCCACTGCCGGAGATGGCTGGGATTGGCTCCAGCCCCCCGCAACTCTAATGAGGATGAGCGGTACGGCTAATGAGATGAGGTATCTGTACTTGTCATGGTTGCCATGGCGACCAATTGAACGCGTCCGTGTGTGTCACGGTTGCCGTGGTGCCCAGTTGGCCCCACCCGTATGGTGCCAGCAGCGGCTAATTGAGAGATTGACTTTCTGTTTATATAAAGCTCAGCGCTCTCTTGCTTCAGAGCAGCCCGTCAATTGAACTTCTGCCCCACAAGACGTGGGTTCTGACTCGGTCCTGTTTTCCTGTGATATCTCCAGTCCGGTATTGTTCCCGTTTATTGTTGTCCTGTTTAATTTCGGGTTCCAGTTTGGTTTCCGTCTTTTTTTGTCTTGTTTATTATTTTCCCCAGTTTTCGTTCCCGTCTAGTTTCTCCTGTTAATTTTCGATATACTGATCCGTTATCTATCCTGTCTGTCACTTCCTGTCCGGTATCGACCCCATCTGTCCGATATCAACTTTTCTAGTTAGTTGTGATTGCTTCAGCAAGGCACAACTACATTGCCATGTAAGCACAGGGCAATGTAGTTGTGCCTATTATAATCCCCCGAGATCTTTTTATTATTATATCTATCTTCTTCCGCCAAATTTTGACGGGCCTCTCCTCCCAGAGCTTTTGGCCGAATCGGGATTCTCCTGCGACAATACAGATTTTCGATACGAGTCCACATCAGGAATAATGGGTTTTGAGAATCTCCCATCCGGAATACATGGGCCCAATTATTTCTATGGGTAGTCATGGAAACGAGGGCTTTTTCAGAGGTTAGTAGGGACTAAGCAGGGATTGTCCAGGGTGGCTTGAGGGGGTCCCGACCCACATTACCTTTAACCATGGGTAAATGGTGAATTCCAAAGAGTGGATGCTAGCGAGAGGATGCTAACAGCTATGTGCGCCGCTAGCAAGGTGTTGGGCTGGCGTAGCCAGCCCAAGTATTAGCGATGAGAGGTTAAAGCTATGCTTACTCATGCTAGCTCTAGAAACTATTGGTGATGAGTTGGGCACAGCCAGCCCAATTATTAGCGCAAGCTAGCTGTGAACACTGTCCGCAATGGGTTGGGCTGGCACAGCCAGCCCAAGTATTAGCGCAAGCTAGCTGTAAACACTGTCCGCAATGGGATGGACTGGCACAGCCAGCCCAAGTATTAGCGCAAGCTAGCTGTAAACACTGTCCGCAATGGGTTGGACTGGCGCAGCCAGCCCAAGTACTAGCGCAAGCTAGCTTTAAACACTGTGGGCAATGCTAACTTCTTCATGCCCAAAAATTTTGGGAATGGCTAAATTGTAACAACTTCATATTTACAAATTATGCTAATTAGTTCATGTTAATGAGTAATGCTAATAGGTACATACTAAAAAGTGATGCTAACGGCTAAATGCTAACTTCTTTATGCAAAAAAATTTTGGCAATGGAAATATTTTAACGACTTCATATTTACAATTTATGATAATGGGTACATGTCCCCCCACAGAAGCAAGTTAAAATTTACAAATACATCTCTCTGAGTTAAAAACTTTATGCTAACTCATAATGCTAACAACTCAACGCTACCGGTTCTCTACCAACATCTGTCAGATCAATCACAACTCTTACAATTGCCGCGGGAATGTCTAGTGTCTGTATATTTTTTCTTTCTTTCATCATTTATGTGGACAACTAATTGATTTTTAGAATAATCTGAAAAATTACCATCAATTTAGAAATTCACACTCTCCAGATTCTCTCCAAATTTATCATAGGTTATGATATACATTTGTCCATTTTTACCATACAATGAGATACAGATGAAGTGTGTCCAAGCTAGGTCTCGGGGTCATTAGTAGTCTAATGACCATTTTTAGTGACACATAAGGACATTAACTTTTTTGACCCAAAGGGCTAGAATAGCATCCATCCATCCATTATCTGCACCGCTTATCCTCATTAGGGTCGCGGGGGTGCTGGAGCCCATCCCAGCTATCTTCGGGCAGTGGGCAAGGGACACCCTGAACTGGTTGCCAGTCAGTCACAGGGCACACAGAGACAGACAACTCGCTCGCCCATTCACACCGAGGGACAAGTTTGACCGGCCAATTAACCTGACATGCATGTTTTCGGAATGTGGAATGTGCCCGGTGGAAACCCACGCAAGCACGGGGAGAACATGCAAACTCCACACAGAAGTTTGATCTCATGACCTCAGAACTGTGCCGCACACGTGCTAACCACTGCACCGCCGTGCTGCCCGCTAGAATAGCAAAATATTTAATTTTTTGGGGGCGGGGAGCCATAACATGTATTTTAAGACAAATTTCAGCAAAACCGCCAATCCTACTCTCCTGACAAAATCTAATCTTTCGGCACATTTAATTTCACTTGTGACGTCAAATTACTCTAAGTGCTTTGGCTGAGGTTTTTGGGTGTTAAGTTTTACATCTGTGGCTTTTCATCATAAATGTCTCTATTGTGAACCTAAATTGTTTAATGAGCTTCCATATAAAAGATTCCTTACCAGCTCATTGGTATTGAAGTAGGGTGCCCACCCTGAAATTGGGAGGTCGCTGGTTCGTGCCTTGGCCGAGTCATACCTAAGACTTTCACCATTGATAGCCATTTCCCCCTTGCGTGGCGCTCAGCATTAGGGTTGGAATTGGGGGGGTTGATCATCTAAAGACTCTCAACAACAGGTGTTGCAACATGTCGGTAGGATAGAACTGTGGTAGAGTCACCAACTGTGTGCAGTGCTATGTGTCTTAATGGGAGATTAATCAGGAATGAAGTGAAGTAAAAAAGTAGTAAAAAAGAAGAAATTAAGAATTACTTCGCGACATATAGCCAGAAAGGGGTCTATTGGTATGACATCTTAGCTGTAAACTGTACTGGGGAGTATGGCTATCTCTGTAGGAAACGCATCTCTGGCCAAGATCAGCCAGGATCTTTCAATCCCGGCCAGGATCTTTCAGTACCTTAGCCAGTTCACGGACAAAGGTAGTTGCCTGATGGAGGTTGACTGGTGGTTGTGGTGGTGGTAGGGAGTTGGTGGCTACTCACTTGTCTTTAGGATGTTGTGGTGCCACGAGCATCGCCCTCTGGTGAGGCTAGTTTTGCACTCTGTGAAAATGTCCCTAAAGGTGGCTGGCATGGGACAAAGGGTCACTGGTGAAGATTAACTGGTGTTGGTAAAACATCATATGTAGCTCTGATGATTAAATAATTGCTTGCTGGAGGGAGTGACAAGTTCTTATTCCTGTTTGGTTCCATCCCAATTGTGTTTGAGAGAGACCACATCTTCTTTAGTTGTGATTTTGTTTGTTTTATTCGCCTTTTCTGCCCAATAATAACGTGTACCAAAAAAGTGAGTGACAAGGGAAAAGAAATGTGGAAAACATTGACAACAACAACCATGTAGAACAGGTGTCGGCAACCTTTGGCTCTTTTAATGACTACAAATATCTTGGAGATAAAATTGATTTGTGCATCTTTTATTATATAGGCTAATGCTGAGCAAATTGTCATACATGCAAAGACAAGACAATAATTTTAAATGTGTTCGGTCCTGTAAACATATAGGTTTCAATTTTTACTATAGTTTACAATCTATCAGTTTACAATCAGGATGTCACCCCGTTATCCTTTATGTGGAAACTCATTAAGTAATTTAGGTTCACTGTTGAGACAGTTCAATGTTTTACCCAGAAGCTCTAGTAATACACCTAAACCAACTTGATTTGATGAGCTGTAGGAGTGGGCAAAGCTAGACAGACGCTGCCCGACCTACAAACAAGTTAGGTTCCGGACGATCGTTCGTAGGTTGAATTTCGTCTTAAGTTGCTTTAGTGCTATATTTTATGTGTAATGTATTTTTAAGGTTTATATAAGTATGTTTTAGATTTGTATAATTGACCTGTATTGTTTTGTACAAAAAAAACAATATTTCATAAGATAATATGCTCTATAAAGATAAATAAAGTTAAGTTTAACTTACTTTTGGAAGATGGGCTTCAAGAGTTAGGGGACTTCCTCCTCAATGGTAGATGGTGGCCGAGAAAAAAACGATCCAACCTTTTTCTCAACCACATCAAGCTTTTCTTATTCCACTTTCATTACGAAAGAAATGACTCGCCTCTTCTCAATGGATGCTCGAGATATCAAACAATAAAAATGTCAACCTTGTTAGCGCGCAGGTCATACAGTATAGAATGTTTACCCACGAACTAGGAAGAGGAAGCAGATTTCTTCCCTGGGGTGGATGCTGGGTGACCTCTCACAGCGCCACACACCGGTAACGGCAGAAAGAAGCAGTACAGCACTGTCCTGTACTCAGAAAAATATTCACACAATACAAATCTAACTAACACCAATGTCCGGAGACATCCATGACTTCAACTTTTGACCATAAGAATCAACCATTTTTCATCAACAATGAACTATAATAAAAAATTTAAAAAAAGTTATATAGACAGCTACCATATTATTCACCAATGAAATCTAATAGCAGAAAATATCAAATTGAAACACACACGCACACACACACGCTTTCTGCTAGGCCCTCCTCTTGACGTGCAATACTTCTGGCTGACATGGGGATGTGTTTTATTCTTGTTTTTGATTGTGTATTTGTTAGGCAAGCCACCAAACAAAACCTCCGAACTAAAAAAGAACGCTTCTTTAATATATTCGCATTAAGTAAAAGCAGTGAGCAATGGCGTTTTTAGCAGTGACAATGGTTTTCAGGGTCTGTGTTTGTTTGCGGTACCTGGACACAGCGCGTTTTAATTTCTCCGCCTTGTCAGACTCGTCCTTGAATTCATGTTCATGATTTGTTACGTATTGACGTTTAACCCTTGATGTGCGAGTTACAACGCTCTCGAGGCATAATGCAAAAACAGCAAGGTCAATTTTTTTTGCACAAAGCCCCAGTCATTTGCCCACGCTTGCTGAAAAGAACGAATTTTTTTCACTGGGGGGGGCGTCATGATTCATTCGTTTATTGCGCGCCTGTGCTTCGTTGGCTGGGTTAAAACACGGATCTCTCCTCCTCTCCTCGGCGCCGCGCAGACACACGCTCACAAATGGACGAGAGGAGGAGGGGCGCGACCGTAAAGCCTCTAAACAACACAGCGCGCAACTGAAAATGTCTCAATTTCAAGTAAATGCGTTAAAAAAAAAAATCATCATTATTTTGCCGTGCGCTCGCGTGCCACTGGTTAACCCCTCGCATGCCACTGCTGGCACGTGTGTCATAGGTTGGCGACCCCTGCTCTAGACTGTAGATTGCAGACTGATGATCAATGTTCAACTCTTGATACCGGTAGCAAAAGTACAGAAAACAAAAACAAGCTAAACCTGACATTTAAGTAGAAGACACAATCGAAATGACAATGGAAGTCAATCGCCCAACTGACTCTGCTGTTGGCACAATCGTTAAACATATTAAAATGATTTTAAATACATTCAGGTATGGGTAACGAGGAAAACCGTGTTGGCTGTCTGCCTGTTGCCACCCTCTGGAGGACAGGGTTGTCTTATACACTTACATTAAACTTTTTCCAGTTCAGAACCAGTTCTTGTTAAATCTTCTGAGATGGATAGTGTCCACCGATGCAAATTTGATGTATTAGAATGAAGACTGTCATAAGCCTATGATCGATACCTGTCGTTTTTTCCTCATCTTTCATGGCCTACTCATGGCAATGTCAGTTAATATTTTAAAGGTATGATACTCCATGTACTCCTTAATATTTCAAAGGCATCATAAAAGCCACTCTAAAAAAATCTGCGACGAGAAGGCATTTTACTGTTCTTAAAGGGACAGTGTTTTACATCTGTCCACTAGATGTCGCTTCAAAGTGTTTTGCAAACAAAGATGAGTTCAAGACTGCAAATTATCATGGCACCACCGCGGTGCAGTGTTTAGCGCATATGCGGCAAAGATCTGAGGTCATGGGTTCAAATCCAGCTACCAACCTTCCTGTGGGGAGTTTGCATGTTCTCCCCGTGCTTGCGTGGGTTTCCTCCGGGCACTCCGGTTTCCTCCCACATTCCAAAAACATGCATGTCAGGTTAATTGGCCGGTCAAACTTGTCCTTAGCTGTGAATGAGCGTGCAAATTGTCTGTCCCTGTGTGCCCCGCGACTGGCTAGCAACCAGTTCAGGGTGTCCCCTGCCCACTGAGAATAAGCGGTGCAGATAATGGATGGATGGATATTATTATCATCAGAATTGTCAGACCTAGATGTGACATTTCAAACGTTATCAATATTCCATGTTACTTTTTTTAAATTGCTTAATTACTTTACGGGTCAGCTCTGAAATTAATGACAGTAATGACGATAAAGGCGTCTTATTCTATTATTTTCTATAGTATTCTATTTTATTCTATTATATTATACTGTGTGTGCTATTTGAGTTTTATCTTTTGTCTGGTTTGAACTCATTGATTTTTTTAGGCAGCCTCTGTTCTTTGCAATTATAAGTCTGCTCTGAGTGGCTCGTATTCCCAAGAAAATGCACAATATATTGAAAAGGGCGTGTCTGCAAAGGGACCGATTGTCAAGGACCAGGAAGAGGACCCAGATGCGTAACGTTTACTCCCAAGTTTATTGAGAAAAAAAGGAAAAACAAACACCAGTGATCCGGTGCTCGCTGGACAAGGGAAGCAAGCCGCTCACGGGAACGGAGCCTGTTCGGAATGCGGAAGTGGATCTCCCGGAGCGGGAGATCATAGGTGGCCAAATGGGAAAAATGTGTTGATAGCCGGAGCAAGGGATCGGAGCGTGGTCGGTGGTCAAAAACGGGTCGTTAACCGGGACGGGAGATCAAAACGTATTCGGTGGTCAAAACTGGGTTGTCAACCGGGACGGGAGATCAGAACGGATTTGGTGGTCAAAAACGGATCGTAGCCGGAGACAAACGGGGAATCAGGAACAGACGAGTGGCATACGGATGAAAAAAACGGGTCAAAGTGCTCGCCTTGTGTAAGCAGAGGTTCGCTGTCGGACGGACAAAAGGCGAGTGAGAGCAAATTTGCTTCACATTCGCACTTTACTTTACTTACTACACTATATCTACTTTATGGACTTTGCACACCACAAATTCTAAACAGGGGTTCACTGTACAATACAATTTAACCAATCCTTGAATGCAACACTACATCAGGGTTGCAAAATAGACAATGTATCCTATATTGCTACTCATAGTTTACATTTATAGTTCCGAGTCAAAGCATACCATTAAATGGAGGAAATTATTATGGCTGTCGTGGTCATTGCCTGGATGTGTAGGCTCGCCACTTTTTGCAGCAAAGTGAGCTCAGCAAAGTGAGCTCAGCAAAGCCGCGGCGGCGATCCTGAAAGCACTCTGTTCTTGAATTAGCTAGCGTTGATGTGCGAAAGATCGTGGTGCGGCAAATCCATTAGGTGTTGTTGTTGTGTGATGAACGAGAGCTGTTGCATGAGGGGGTTTTATTTGAAACCTAAAGGAGTGTAAATTGCAAGAAAAGGGAGAAAAATGTAGAAAGTCCATATGTAAAAAACATAAGATGAAGAAAATATAATCATGCCATTATATTGTTTACCACTTTATTTCCAAATCAATATTGCATTGCTGTTTCAGGTTGTGTGAGTCGTGCATGCTGGACCCTGGCTGTGGCTTCTGCTCCCACGAAAACAATTCTGTGCTGGCCGCATCCTCAAAGTCAAAAAGGCCTCCACTGAGCAAGCCTCGTGGGTGAGTCTCAGGATGCAGGTTTGAGGCAAGGAGGGGGTTGAGTTTCCAGGAATATGAAGCAAAAATAGTGCTCCGTTATGCTTGCCACCAGGTGTTCTAATTCCAGCCAGATGAAAGAGCGCACGTACTGGGGTTACAACTACTGCCCTACCTCCTACTCGTGGCTCGACTTACTTGGGTTGATGTTCTAGCTGGCTGCTTTTGCACCAGGTAAAACAATTATGAAAACACAATAGAGTTTTCAGATCCACTGTTAGGATTTTCTTTCTTCACTCAAGGAATGGGCCCAATGCCGTGGACTATAAATTCTGAGATCTACCCACTGTGGGCCAGAAGCACAGGCAACGCATGTGCAGCCGGAGTCAACTGATCCTTTAACGTCATGGTCTCGCTCACCTTCCTCCACTTGGCACAATAATTCACCTACTATGGTCAGCTTTGTAAAAAAAATGGAAGATTACAGTCCTCAAATAAAAATCAAGAGGATTTTTTTTTTGTCACGCAGGCAAAAAGGAATTAAGTGTTCAAGTTAATATCAACAGATCAATAATTAGAACTAGATACATACTAGGATTTCCAGTAGTGTCACGGGACCGGACCAGATCCGAGGCAGGAGGCAGGAAGGGAGAACTCATTTGCGTTAACGATCAATACTTTTATTCAGCAAAATAAAAGTCGTCCAATACTCAGGGACAAAACAAACAAAAACAGGCTTTACAGGCAAACAGGAACTCCGACTAAGAATACTCACAAAGTAGGTTTTAACTCAAAACGTGCAAACACAGACAGAACAGAATAATGCAGAACAGAAAACGCAATGAACCAGCACCCGCAATACCCACAACCCACCCTTAAGTAGCACACACGCTGTTGTTTCAGCTGATCTACTACAGCCGGTGCCCAGGGGACGGGGCCAGCCGGTCGCCACGGCGACCATGCTGGACACGACAAGTAGGTTCAATCATTGATTTAAAAACAAAGGGGGTGTAAAGTTGGCCGTTTTGGATGTACATTTCTCAGAATTTCAATGCAATGAAATTAACTTGTTTTTATATTCCTAAATATAAAAACAATCTTTCTCACACACACACGTAAAACAATGTTTCAATAATCAGTCTAATTACATCTTATGTACGTTTATCAATCTTATATATTTTTTTATTGTGAAGTCGTGCTCATGTGTGTTCCTTTTCCTGTTTTCACTGACGTATAATAAACCACGCCTACCGTTTGGGAGGTTCTGTTCGACCAACTTTCAGCCTCGTGAGTATTGTGCAGCTGCTATCACGATGTAGCTTATAACAATATCTGTATTTTACTTGTGTAATACAGCCACCAAAGAGTCTTTATAATGACTAACTTTAACAGGGGGAGCCAGCAGTAATGGAAGAATGACAAGTTGGTTGGCTAGTCAAAATGGATGGGCTAAAGACATGATGGATTCAGTAGCTGAATAATGGTTGGACTGATAAATAGATGGATGAACCGACGGATTGGTGGAAGAATGGAATTTGGATGGCTGGAGCAGTTAATAATAGACTGATGAACGGGTGAAAGAATGGATGCCAGTTGGCCCGCTAGCAAAGATGGATGGGTGGAACGCGGGATGAAAGACTTAATGGATGGAGTAGTTGAACAATAGATGAATGGAGGATAGACAAATGGATGGATCGGTCAAACAATGGCTAGATGGACAGATAGAAGACTTATTCAACCACTGCATGGTTGAATAATGGACGGGGGAGAAAATGACATATGTATCAGTTAAAGAACGGATGGATAAAATATTGATGGATGGAGCAGTTGAATGAATAATGGTTTGACGGATGGATTTATGTAAATAATGACTGTTGGCTAACTAGCAAAGATGGATGAATGAACGGAGGAATGAAAGACCCAAAGAATGGATTGGTTGAATAACGGACAGAGAAAAAGATCGTTTGACAGATCAGTGAAATTATAGATGGATGACGGCTGGCTAGCTGGCAAAGATAACAACGGACAAAGAAATGGATGGACGAAACAGATCAACAGAAAAATGGAATGATGGATAAAATGAATTATGAATGGATAGAACAATTTAAGAAAAGACAGAAGAACAGATTTATCAGCTAAAATAAATGTATTTGATGACAACTCCCAGAGTTTAATTTAATAACGTGAAATGTGTTTGGGCTTTGCAAGCCTGATAATTGAGATTATGCCTGCCTCGTTAAAATGTTTATTTTACGAGATGCACGTTGAATAGTGTCTGCCTCCATTTGGGAAGTACCGTAAATTCCGGACTAAAAGCCGCTACTTTTTTCCCAAATGTTTGCGTCTGCGGCCAATTTATGTAATTTTTCTAACAGCCGCCAGCAGCATTTCAAGGCACGTGACGCAGCTTACAAGCTAAACGCAATCGAGCAGTCCGATAAAGAAGGAAACAGAGCTACTGCACGCATACTTTACCTTGTGAGCGTTAGCGTGTTTTTGAATAAGGGAGCGTGGTACGACGCCTATATGACAGAGTCTCTTTCCCATACTAAAGGAGGACAACTTCGATGAGGTCAATTATACAAAACTCAATTCCAATGAAGTTGGGAAAGTGTGTTAATTGCAAATAAAAATTGATCCAAGTAAATTGCAAATTCTTTTCAACCCATATTTAAATGAATGCACAGCAAAGACAACATATTTATTGTCTTCACTCATAAACTTTATTGTTTTGGGAGAAAATCATCAACTCTGTAATTTGATGACAGCAACACGTGCCAAAATAGTTGGGACAGGTGTCAATAACTACTCAGAAAGTGGATGAATGGAAATCAACCAACTATTTGCAGGTGAACAGATGAATTAGCAACAGGTGAGAGTTGTTACTGGGTATAAAAAAGGGAGACCCGAACAAGCTAAGTCATTCACATGCAAGGATGGGGCGAGGTTCACCTCTTTGTGAACAACTGCGTGAGCAAATTGTTGAACAGTTTAAAAACAACATTCCTCAAAGTACAATTGCAAGGAATTTAGGGATATCATCATCTACAGTCCATAATATTGTGAAAAGGTTCAGGGAATCTGGAGAAATCACTGTGCGTAAACGGCATGGCCGTAAACCATTATTGAATGCCCGTGACCTCCGAGCCCTCAAGCGGTACTGCATTAAGAACCGACATCAATGTGTAAAGGACATCACCACATGGGCTCAGGAACACTTTGGAAAACCACTGTCAGTCAATACAGTTCGACGCTATATCCGTAAGTGTGGGTTAAAACTTTATGTTGCAAAGCGTAAGCCATTCATCAACAACATCCAGAAACGCCGCAGGGTTCTCTGGGCCCGAGCCCATCTAAAATGGACTGATACAAAGTGGAAAAGTGTTCTGTGGTCTGATGAGTCAGTTTTCCAAATTGTGTTTGGAAATTGTGGACGTCGTGTCCTCCGGTCCAAAGAAGAACAGAACCACCCAGACTGTTATGCACGCAAAGTGCAAAAGCCAGCATCTGTGATGGTATGGGGGTGCATGAGTGGCCAAGGAATGGGTAACCTGCACATCTGTGAAGGCACCATTAATGCAGAAAAGTACATTCAGGTTTTGGAACAAAGTATGTTGCCATCCAAACAGAATCTTTACCATGGGCGCCCTTGCTTCTTCCAGCAGGATAATGCCAAGCCACACACTGCACGTCTCACGACAGCGTGGCTTCGTAGTAAGAGGGTGCGGGTGCTTGACTGGCCTGCCTGCAGTCCTGACCTGTCTCCCATTGAAAATGTGTGGCGCATTATAAAGCGCAGAATAAGACAAAGGAGACCCCGGACTGTTGAACAGCTGAAGCTGTACATAAAGCAAGAATGGGAAAGGATTCCACTATCAACGATTCAACAACTAGTCTCCTCACTTCCTAAACGTTTATTGAGTGTTATTAAAAGGAAAGGTGATGTAACACAATGGTGAAGAAGCCCCTTTCCCAACTACTTTGGCACTTGTTGCAATTATAAAATTCTAAGTTTATCATTATTTGCTTATGGAAATAAAGTTTATGAGTTTGAACATGGATAATCTTGTCTTTGTGGTGTATTCATTTAAATATGGGTTAGAAAAGGTTTGCAAGTCATTCTATTCTAATTTTACTGACATTTTAAACTTTTTCCCAACTTCAATGGAATTGACTTTTGTACGAAGGAAGATGAGAACGGTTTACCGTGATTTCTACATGTACGGTATGTTTTTTTTAACAGACCCGTTAACTGTATTGTGAGCGTGTTGTTAGTAGCATTTTGCTACCCTTCACAGGCACGGTTTGGGATGAAAGTTACATTATTATTAAAGCTTTGAAAACTCTCTGTGTACTGTCTTTCTTTGTAAATATGTGTAACCATGTATGATATGTATTTGCAACTGTATATTTTTGTAATGTATTTATTTGTGTTTATTTTGGACACTTATTCTGATAAGTCTTGCACTGACCAATTAAAAAGAAGGGGCGTAACAGACGCGGGGGATGACGGGAAGTGGGGACCGGTAAAGGTGAGTGTTTGTGGACACGGCAGACAATAGTGGAATATATTTTTCCCACCCTTACCTTTGGATATATACACTTTTTTTCCTTGGATTACTTTTAACGGTATCCGGACTCTGCAGGTCTGCATCAAATATTAGGTACTGGTGTCATTTATCGTTCATCTTGCCGGCTGTGGTTTTTGAACCGTGTACTTTATGTTTGGTTAAAATCGCGGGACTCAATGTAGGGTTTGGGTTAATTTTGTGATTGTGTTACATATTTTAATGTGGGCGCATGCGTCTTATATACAGGTGCGGCTTGTGTAAGTACAAAAACAGTTATCCTCTTAAAATGTGGTAGGTGCGGCTTATAATCAGGTGCGCTCTATAGTCCGGAATTTACGGTATTTCAATGTCAGGCGTCGCCATCCTTCAACAAAGGTGGTGAGGGAAAAATAACTTGTAAGCCAGTACCAGCGTGTTCTGGCATTGACTATGTGCTCTACCTGTTATTGTTGGGTTCTTCCAACAGGTGTCTTCTTCCTGTACTGCATCATGGCCCTTCTGGGCTTCGTCTTCATCTGCGGCTGCCTGCCCGAGACCAAATTTCGGCGACTGGAGGAGATAGAAGCGGTCTTTGAGAACCAGTTGTGTTCCTACGGCGCACCCGACTCTGAGGAAGGCCGGCAAGTGGAGTACATAAGGGTCAAGGGTTCAAACTACCACCTGTCGGACAACGATACATCCGACGTGGATTAGGTCTTTGACGCTGAAATTCTCGGTTTGTTTTTGCCCCTTAGCTAAGAACAGCCGAACTTTGTGAATGTTTTTTCTTGTTGGGTGATTCGACTATGTGTGTGCCAAAAAAATGTCAAACAATGACATGATGGCAAACAGAGGTTTTCCATGGAGACCAGAACAAAGCTCACATCAGAAGATAACTTAAATTTTGGATGAATTTGGCAATATATAGGTCAGGGGTCGGGAACCCGAAAAAGAAAATATTTTGATTTTCTTTTGGTGAGCCACACTATATATTTAAAAACCAAATTCAACAAAACCGCTCCACAGACATGAAATCATTCTTCAGCGCATTTAATTTTAATGTGTGACGTTTTATGATTTGATGAGAATAATTATGCCAGAGCTTCCCTCCTCTATCAACAAATAAACCACTTAAAGATTGTCTCCCTCCCGGAGTTAATTAGAATCGTTGAGGTTCATTTTGACCGTCATTTTTGTCATAATAGTTAGGAGCAAAATTTTCTTGATATAATACAAAATACTGCAAACGAGAATTTTTAGAGAGAAGGCTATGGATGTATTTACCTTTGGTGCATAAGAGGCTGGGCGAAAGAAAGACAAGGGTGCTATATCTGTGCAGAGATCCATCCACTCCTACTGCTCACCCAATTTAATTGCTCTGAGTGTTTGGCTGCTGTTTTTTGATGCTTACAGATTTTTTTTGTGGGTTTTCATCCATAAGTGTCTCAAATGTGAACATACATTGTTTAATTAGGTTCCAAATACAGGATTCCATCAAAAACGGGGTCTGTTGGTGTAACACCATGACTCTACACTGTAGCTGGGACTCTTCCCTATTGACCCTTTGCACACACGTGGACTAACCACGTGACGACACCATGACGGATGGTAGTAACCATACTAAACAGTGGACGAGGATCTTATAAAAATCTGATAAAAGTCTGGATGCATAACACAGGGTTCCTACAGCTCAAGGCAAGGTCAATTCAAGGCTTTTAAAACATTGTAAAAAACTTTTGAAATCAAATTTAAACCAAGTTGTCAAAACTTAAACAAAACAATAACAGAAACAAATAATTATTGCTTACATTACATTGTGACTCATACAAATGAACTGGTACAGCGTTTTAGCCAAGGCGAAAACTTTTTATTAAATGTCCACTTTGCGGGCATGGTCCATAGTAAACATCTCTGTCTGAAGTTACTATGTGTATTGTAAGTAGACCTAAGACATGCGTCTGCTCTGAAAGACCTGACTGAAACCACATCACCACTTTGATTAGTTCCATTATAGCGATCATGTGCTGTTGCCACGAAAGTAAATTGGTGAATTGTAATTAACACAATTGATAGATTAATATAAATCTTGTTGATGTGTTTATATATTTAAGGCTTTCGAAATTGAATTCAACACCTTTTAACTCTAAGGCCATGTTTTTAGAAAAAAATAACATAGTCCTTTATTCGTCCCACGATGGGGACATTTCTTTTGTTACAGCAATAAGACAGTGAATAATGAATAACAGCTAGAATATGAACAGTATAAACAAGTATTTAGAAATTTCATTGGTGAATAGTATGGTAGCTGTCCATATTATTTGTTTTATTGATTATATTTCATTGTTGATGAAGAATGTTTGATTCTTGTGGTCAAAAGTTGAAGTCATGGATGTCTACAGGCCTTTCCACATGTTGCTCACAATAATATTTTAGTTTGTTGATTAACAAGAATAGTGGAAGATAAATTGGTCAGTTATAGTTTCAATGTACATCCATGTTGTATATTCGGACTGGTGCAAAATGACAGCTCTGTTGGATATAAAAAAAATGTTGTGCGAGTCATTAATCTTGGTGTGGCACACTGATTACAAGAAAATTTGCTCACATTTATTTTTTAGTTTATAGATGAACAAGAATAGTGCTAGATAAATAGGTGAGTTATACGATTTCAATGTCTATCCATGTTGTATATTTGGACCATTGTAAAATGACAGATCAGTTGGATGTAAAAAAATGCAACAATATTTCAGTTTAAAATGGATAAAAACTGATCGTTGGGATGGGCTCCAGCACCCCCGTGACACTACTGAGGATAAGTGATGCAAATCATGGATGGATGGAAAAACTGTCATGTTAACTTAACAATCCCAAATGTAGATACTTTTAAACACTTTGTGATTTTTTGCAGTAAATTTCGTCCAAAGGTTGTTCGAAAGCTGCATTTTGTTGTGTATTTTGTCACATTGTGATTATATTTTGTCTTCCACTATAGCCCTAGGTGTGAACAAATCAAAGCCATTTGATAGTCGTGATTTATTATATTTGCAGTGGTGAACAACTGGATTACAATTCAAAAAATCCCTCTACTATTCTATTCCACACCCTGTGTTGTCGGCCTCTTTAGCAATCGTGGTAACACACGTTGAACAGTATCTGTGTGCGGTTGTGTAACTTATGCGTTTCACGGCAGGCATGTATTAGGGGGCATTCATGAATGTAAAGGTAACATCATGTGTGCACATCAACATACTCTAGGCCTGGTACCTGACATCACAATGGATATTGTTTCTCATTAAGATACTAATAGTGATAAAATGTTCACTGAAGGCTGAGGAGACGTGCATCTTGACCAGGTTGAATATACACACAGCAGGACGGAGATGATAAATTAAACTATTATACTATATAATATATTATAATATAAAATTATCTGTTTCCCCTTTTCAGGGGATTTTTCCGCTCCTATAAGGGGACATGATAATTATTTGAGGGGCTGCCCCTCTTGCCACTGCATATAGCTGGCCTCTGTTTCAACACTTTTCCACAAAGTAGAGAAAGACAGAAAGATGTAAAGTATATGAGATTGTTTAAGTTGTATGTTTTGCTAGAGTTAAGATTTTATTACCAAATAAATCCAAACAGATTTTTTAAATGTGTATATATGAGGGGAGAGAATCACTGATGCTTCGGGCTTTCATTTTAGAGTTGCTTACAGGAGTATTTAATTTACAACAGGTGTGTTTTCAATTATTCTCGGTGGTCTGGGTTGGTAATAGTAAGTTTTTTTTTGGCTGGTTAACCCCAATGAGCAGGTTATCTGACCGTTATCTTGCTCTGCTTCATTTGGAGGGTCTTTCTCTGGAGGGGTGAGCAGCATTCCTGAGAAGAAAGACGTCTCTGGTATTGTTTATTATAATCATTTGTGGAATATACTTTTTTCCCTGCTACCTTGACTAAATTTTTTAAGTATGTCCTGAATAAACATCTCCGACTTCATTCTTCTGTTTCCAATCATTCATATTCAAAATGCCCAAAAAGTTAAATTTCCTCTTTCTCCTCAGGAAAGGCTTCCTCCTGGGCTTTGGTTTTATTTTTACAGGAGCCTCTCTGGGGCCCGTGTGCCCCCTGGTGGTCTTTTGATGTAGGTGCGAAAAATGTGGAGAAGCGGGTGAAAGCAGACTGCACTGAGTGGCAACAGAATTGGACTTAAGGACGGTTTGGGTTTCGGCATGTCTTCTTTCACTGGAAGCTTTTTTGCATGCACACATATCTGGGTTTCGTATTAGGTGTAATTCCAGTGAGCGACAGCAATCTTCACCCTAATACAAAGAAAGAACATGAGTGCATCAAGTCATTGGATTTTTGGTGTTTCATAAATGTTTCGAAATTCATTGCTCACAGTTAATGACTTAACAAAAATTGGTTACTTACATCACTAGAGGATGAACTCAGATAGCCTTTTCTGTGAGCAGAAGTTGATGAATGCCACCGACTGTTCATTGGGTAATCAGGGCATGCTTGTGGGGAGAAAAACACAATTGTATTTGCATAACGGATAAGAGAAAGTGATAAAAGGAGAGGCACACTTACATATGTCAAAACTGCCCTTTGGGAGCTGTGAATGCATTGAGATATCATTTAAGGGACAAAATTATTCCTTCATTGTTGATAATGCTTATGAAAAGCAAGTTGTCATACATAACACTATGTGCTTACATTGCTTAGTTTACCTGCAAAGCAGCAGACTGTTTGTTAAGGACAGATCTGTTAAAAAAAAAAAAAAAAGTGAGTTGTGAATATATACATGAAAGCATCACTTAACCTACTGTGGGGTTGAAGCCGGTATTGTAGTTTCATCCTTGGGGTATATTTTTGGTTTTTCACTCCCAAATTTATGATCTTAAGGGGTGAAAGCTGTTTTTTAAGTTTCTTTAATCATAAAAGTATTCCAACATATTGCTGAGATTTTACCATCCATTTCATTTTCATCCCAAATAAAACCAGGAAAGACAATCTCTTCGTTTTTCTGTTCGGTTCCCATCTGGTTCCAAGTGAAGTACGGACTGTGGTCCAGTTGAGTGAAACGGCAAAAGGTGTCTTGAGGTCTTGGAGGGACCAAAACATCAGTTGCTATTATTTCAGATGGGAGATTAGGTCATTAAAGTGTTCTCACTCATGAGTTGCAAATAAAGGTACTGAAGGTAAGGCCGTGTTAGAAGAAGGGACAATGTCTTCAAGCATCCGCCCAAGAACACAGAATGGCTGAAACAACAGTAAAACATAAAAAATAAAAATAAAAAAGGACGAAGATACAAATATTTAGGAATATCTGAATAGTCTACCAAGTCGTGATCTGGGTCCAAGGCTGCCTGAGGTTTAGAGGGCCAGCTAAAAAGGTGACTTCCTTGCTGAAAGGGTATCCCTGCCAAGATAAATATGATGGGATAAATATTAGAATGGCCTTTTTTCCATTGATAACAATGAAGTGAATAGAGATTAGATGTTGCGCTCAAAGATGAATGTGTAATAAAAACGTAAAAGAAAAATAATAAGAAAATTTGGATAAGCCTAAGTTGTAAGTCCATCTGAATATAGAGCAATGACAGATAATATTGGTAGCGCCATTTTGCAAAAGTAAGAAAAAAAAACATTCCTCAATACAAATGTAATACTTCTTTAGTCTTTTGTGCTTGTTTAGGCATTATAACATTTTTCTGTTTTCACCATTGTTGAATTACAATAGAACCGGGCGTTCACAGCTAATTACCTTAGGTTTCTATCCCTCACTATATGGCAACTCATGCAATTGCAACTTCACGTGGATACATTTTGTTTCCCGGTGGTCTACTGTACTAACAAACAGACCTGCTGAGGAGGTTGACAAGGGGCTGAGGTGTTCTGGTATGGGGGGCATGTGGTCGGCTGTGTTGTAGTCTGAGAAGGAGCACTTGGCCACTGGGGATAGCTTAAGACAGAAACACATTGTCTGAGTCCTTGAGTGTTTACAAAATATCTCTCAACATAGGTACAGAAACCTACCTCTATGTGATAAACTAAGTAATTACCTACACTTAATTGCAACAAAGCTTGCTTGGAATTGGCAAGAGGTTAGGCTTGCCCAAAGCTCATTCACTTATTCCTGCATGGTTTTTAAAGGGATATTCTGTATTATTTCACTACTAATGTTGCTGTATTGTGTCGTGCAACAGAAAACAAGTGCTAAAAGCACAAGGAAGAATACAAACTACAGAGGCTCAAAGTGAACAAACTGCAGCAATTTTATTCAATCAAGTTTTTGCAAAGTTTTTGGTGTCCGGGTACCCATAGCAGCAAGACGGGACGTACTGTAACTATGTCAGCTCCCTCTAAGTGAGGCTCACATTATGCAAAATAAATACAAATTTGTCGACCAATGAGTTTTTTTTTTTATTCACATTTAGCTGATAGTTCATGTTTTTTTTTAACTTAATATTATTTACAGCAATATTGTTTACCACTAGAAGTTGCTAAATAATACACTCTCCCTTGAAACAGTAATGTTTCACAAACCATGCACTAACCCATATTTTATATTGGAAATTAAACAAAAAACACTGAGCATTTTTTTATATCAAAATTATTTCTTATGCGCGGTAATACATTTCCTCTCTGGATTGTTTAAACTCTAAAATAATTCCTCACTGTTCATGACAGTGATTATAACAAAACATTTTTTAAACTCACTTGCCCAATCTTGAATGCTTGTGCGACAATATGTTTTGTCCTCCCACTTTGAAAACTAAAACAGAAAAGCAGTCGAGGTTTTTGATAGAGCAATCTGATGAAACCATTATCTATAGATGACTTGATTAAATCTTCTTGACCATAAGAAACAATTGTTTAGTCTTCAGGGAGTAAATTTGCCTCTAACCTTGGATATATGAGTATATGAGAAAATGAGTCTGACTCAAGAATGCTCAACTAGTGAGTTCAGTAAAAACTTTTTCTCATCACTCTTCTACCTCTGTTCAGGTT
This sequence comes from Urocampus carinirostris, assembly GCF_059441175.1. Lineage (NCBI taxonomy): Eukaryota > Metazoa > Chordata > Actinopteri > Syngnathiformes > Syngnathidae > Urocampus > Urocampus carinirostris. The sequence continues at coordinate 42,761,584 of NC_142359.1, forward strand.
GTCCTTCAGCCAGACACAGCTGAGACGGAGTACACGGACTCATGGGCAGTACCAAAGACTCAGCACTGAAATTTTTCCCTTTCTTAGAGACCATCACTGATACTTGGGAAGGATCTAAAAGGACATAAGAGTATAATAAATTCATACTAACGTATATTCACATAAATTACAGCAACAGGTCAATACTTCTACCTTTAAGTGCTTCCTTTGCAGCTATTTGGTTGACCATAAACATCGTCACAAGGTCCATACTTGTTGATGAACAGATATTTGGGGAGGGAGGTTTGGTAACTTCCAGGTCTTTCAATTTTTTTTGCATTTTCCTTTTGTGGAAGAATTCCTTACACAAGAGGGAGATTAATACATGAATCGATTGTCAAGCTAACGCTGTCATATATTTCAGTGTTGGCTGGGCCTACTTGTTGCTTTTTTATATCATTTTTCATCATAAGTCGGCTCCTGTACAAAAGGTTACATCAGGACAACATTATTTCAACATTGTTGAAGGAAAACAATGTTTAAGCTTAGCACGAGCCATTACATGTTGTATAAACTTACCTCGAGCCGCCAACCCAGTTCATTTTCGACGACAATAATGTGAGGAAAAAAAAGAATTCGCCAACTACCTAAACACTTTACAAATATACAACAGCGCAGTGACGTTTCTTATACGATTTTGGAACAGTTTGCGAGCATAACATATAACAAAATTATAATGTGTTTGGTAAAATAAATATCAATTTATATCTACTAAAACTAGTCCTAGGCGTGGGTCGTCTTTAATGGTAACAACAGTGCAAGCCGGGGAAAAAAGCCTACTATTATTAAATTCGTGTATTTCAAAAGAAATGTTTGCGTGTTGCCTTTGAGAGTAGCTGCTTTATTTTGAAAATTATACCCGGAAGTGTAACGTTTCGTCTAAATACGTGGTAATAAGCCTCAAAGCAGGATGTAGCGGTACGCCTTTGGACCGTTTTTATTTTAATTTTAGTGGCTGTCATCTAAGCAGTGAGTTAATTTACGGCAATGACCGTTCGGGGTCTTCCATAAAAGCCGAAAAACGTCCTAAAAATGTCTAACATTCTTAATGCTGCGTCTAAAGTGAAATGGGACCGCTCGGCTGTAGCCAAGCGAGTCGTGTTTGTGGCGGCGGCTGCTTACGGCGTCAGAACTATCTATCCGCTCATCTGTAGGCAGCTTACAAAAAAACAAACCGCAGACGAATCTCTGTGTTCGTTTAAATGCCAAAACTCTTTAAAGGTGTCTCCCGGGGTCAACACCGAATTCTTGAAGCAGATCTTCGAACTTGCCAAAATCCTTTTCCCGAAGCTGGTGTCAAAGGAACTCGCTTTGCTCTCGATGCATTCTGTGGCTTTGATCTCCAGAACCTTTCTGTCCATCTACGTAGCAGGCTTGGACGGTAAAATCGTGAAGACTATCGTGGAGAAGCAACCACGGAGCTTCATGATCCAGCTCATCAAATGGCTCCTCATCGCCATCCCTGCCACGTTCGTCAACAGCGTCATCCGCTTCTTAGAGTGCAAGCTGGCCCTGGCTTTTCGAACCCGTCTGGTGGACCACGCTTATCAAACTTACTTCACCGATCAGACCTACTACAGAGTCAGCAACATGGATGGGAGGCTGGCAAACCCTGACCAATCCCTCACAGAGGATGTTCTGATGTTCTCGCAGTCGATGGCCCACCTGTACTCCAACCTCACCAAGCCCATTCTGGACGTGATGCTCACCTCTTACACCCTCATCCGTACGGCCCGGTCCCGGGATGCCAATGCCAGCGGGCCAACGGTGCTGGCAGGCTTAGTGGTCTTCGTTACCGCCAAGGTTCTCCGGGCGTGTTCGCCAAAATTTGGGAAGCTTGTAGCTGAGGAGGCTCATCGCAAAGGATTCCTGCGTTATGTGCACTCCAGGATCATTGCCAATGCAGAAGAAATTGCTTTCTATAGGGGTCATAAGGTATGTCAGCTATACACTCCTCTTTTTTTCCATTAAGTTTTTAAAGCCAGTGGAACAGGCCACTTATTAGAATTTTCTTTATTGTAATTTATACCAATGAGGGAATAATTGTATGCAACACAATTAGGCATGCAATCCAAGGTTATATATATAATACAGTACCAGCTGAAGGCTCTTAAATTTGAAGTTCGGGAGACTGGAGAGTAAATAATGCATTAGAGTAATCAAGACGAGAGGTACAAACGCATGAATTATAATCTCCGCATCGGACTAAGAACAGCATAGGGCGAATTTGATCAATGTTGCGAATATGGAAAAAAACTATTCGAGTAATATTCTTAACATGTGTTTGTAAGGACAGATTGGGGTCAAATGTGACATCTAAATCTTTGACTGAGTCACTCTGGATGATAATGTTCAGAGCGGTTTTTGAGAACAAGTCACGGCATTTAGATGGATCAATAACTAACATTTCAGTCTTTTCAGAGTAAAGGCGCAAGACGTTGAGTGACATTCACTCTTTTCTCTCAGTGAGGCTAACATTTCAGTCTTTTCAGAGTAAAGGCGCAAGACGTTGAGTGACATTCACTCTTTTCTCTCAGTGAGGCAAGCCTCCAAATTTCCACAATTTAGTGTGGCAGATTCTTCCAACAGAAAATATAGTTGAGTGTCATCTGCGTAGCAATGGAAACTGATATTATACTTGCGAATAATATCACCTAATGGAAGCATGTAAATGCTGAAAAGAAGGGGGCCAAATATTGAACCCTGTGGAACACCACAGGTAACTCTGAAGGGCTCAGATGTCAATTCACTATATTTAACACAATGGGTCCTATCTTAGAGGTAGGATCCGACCCATAATAGGACAGTTCCTGAGAGCTCCCTTAGCTTAGCAACATGGCCCGATCGACAGCCCCGCTTTTGTTTGCGACCCCTACGCCATCTCCGCCGCTTCGTAAGTGGGTTGGCCACCCACGGAGATCCGGCAACCCTTTGTATTTCTTGCAGGATATCAAAAGTGGCTTAAAAAGTGCCAAAAAAGTCATAATTTAGACTCAGACCCAAATTTATAAGTTCCTCGCGACTAAAGGTATTATTGGCCAAACATGTGTCCAAAAAAGAAAGCAAAATAGACAAGAGAACGGTAATAAATATAAAATTAGTTGAATAGGTCTGAGCCACTGCGTCCATGCGCATCGCCATAATCATCGTCAAAGACGCACTGTCATTTATTTTTTCAAATATCGTTTTTGGAGGTTAGCCTACACATGTGAAGGATGGACTTTAGTTTTACCGACTATTGACATTTTTGGAGTCAAATATTTTCTCTTTAAAATATATGGAGACTTAATCCAGTGTCCAAACACTACAATTTTTTTTTTTTCATATTTACTCAAAAAATATATATATTTTAATCTTTTGTCCTCTGTTTAGTCTTTGTCATACGTTTATCCCGGTGTACCACACTTAGTTTTGATCATTTTATTATAAAAGATGTTCACTACATATTTATCAATGACAATAAAGATAACACTCTAAATTTGCCAGAAATTTTTGAGTTTAGTTGGAGTACAACTAAACTGACGATACCAAGAATGGAGGCCTCAAATGTCAAATTGAATTCTGAATCCCACTGTGTAGAAAGGTTCCTCTATAATGGTTCTTCTAATTAACAGTCCTTCAATGTGGGGTGTGTCATCTGACGTGTCCTAAAAAAGTTGTTAGTTGAATCTTCCTCCATTAACTATTTGTCAACGATGCTCGACTAATTTCAAAGAGCACTTATGCCTTATATTCCACTGCACTTTTCTGCTTTAATCTAACTTTCAGCAGAGCTGTTCGGGGCGGAATACATTCGGTAAAAGGAATAGAGTGTGCTGATGAGTGACGTTATACTCGTCCTCTAAAGGTTGTTTTTTTGTCCGTGTAGCATAAAAAATGTGAAAATAAGAAAAGGCTTATTTAAAGTACAGTCCAAAAGCCCCCCAAAAAGATGAAAAAAGAATACTTTATTTAAACACATCTAAGGAATGTGCGTACTTGCAAACACATCGTGAATTAGTTGACGGAGGCTGCAATAATTGACACAAGCTAGGAGATGGTGGCCGCAAAAAACAAAGTTCAAATTACGTACAACTCCTTTAAACAATTTAAATCCCTTTTTCCAGATATATTTACACCCCCACATTTTTTGTTTACCCAATCAATCAAGAACAAAATTGAAATAATGATCTGATCTTAAAATAATATTTGGTTCCAGCTTCAGAAACCTTTGTAAAAAAAGAAACCCGACCAATTTACATGTTAAGTCTGTAAACAACCACACTGCAGCTCAATCCCTGCAACAGGTGGAGATGCGACAGCTCCAAAAGTGCTACCGGGCCCTGGCTGAGCAGATGAACCTGATCCTCTCCAAGCGCTTGTGGTACATCATGATCGAACAGTTCCTCATGAAATACGTATGGAGCGCCTGCGGTTTGGTCATGGTTGCCGTGCCCATCATCACCGCCACTGGTTACGCCGACAGTGGTAACAACAATATAGCAATGTTTTTTTCTGTTTTTAGGATGACTGTAAAAGTTTTGTTATTCTAGAAACTGACGATGGTCACCCACAAAAAATGGTGAGCGAAAGGACAGAGGCCTTTACCATCGCCCGGAACCTTCTTGCCTCGGGTGCTGACGCCATCGAGAGGATTATGTCCTCCTACAAAGAGGTGAAGTTTTTTTGTTGTTGGATTTACAACAGATCCTTGGGATACGGCGACCCCGCCTTATTATGTTTTCTTTTCATTTGTGGGTTATCAGTTTTTTTGGGCCTCTCTTTGTTATTTTTCTACTATATGACACCAACTACTTATTTATCACATTCCAACTTTGTGATGACCGTGCCTATGTAGTTACGTCTCTAAGATGCCTGTCTGCCATTGGTCGTCGTCATATAATGTCATCATATAATATCTGCTATTGGTTTCACAGTGTCATGAAAATGCCAATATACAATTGGCTGAACTATCTATTTATCTATCGACCGACCGACTGACCTACCTACCTACCTACCTGCCTACCTACCCACCCAATCAATCATAGCCGTGCCACCTGTTTTCAATTATTCATCAATACAACCATCCAACCCATGCGCCCTTACCCCTTTCATTTCTTTCACTGCCTCTTGCACCTCCCATGTTTCCACAGGCTTCACATTTTAATCACCCAACACGGGCATTCTCCCCATACCACCGATTGCCTCGACTCTCACTTCTCTCCCATCCTCCACTTTTAACAACCCCTCAAAATACTCCGCCCATCTCGTCCTGACTGCACTACTACTAACCAGAAATCTACCCTCCTTATTTTCACTTTCTCTTCCTTTCCAGACTCGCTCTTTCTTACTCTTTTCACTTTTCTAGAACACTTTTCTCCTTTCCTCAAAAGTTCACTCCTATCTTTCGACACCATTCATCATTTGTTTTCCTTTTCGCTGCTTCCACTACTGTTTTTACCAATCTTCACTGTATACTTTTCATACGCATCACCACTCTTATCTTGCAGCCACTCCTCAAAGGCACGGCTCTTTTCTGTCAAAGCCTCTGAGACCTCATCATTCCACCATTCACTTCTTTTCCTAATACCTCGACCAACTTTTCTCATTCCACACACTTCTTTCACACTCCTCAACACTGCCTTTTAGACCACTTCCACAGACGTACCACTCATTTCACCTCTGTAAACATGCACATCCAACAATCTACTTAACATCCCTTTCCTAACTACTACATAATCCATCAGTGCTCTGTCCACCATCTCACCACCATCCACTCTACAAAGGTATACTTATTTACGTCCCTCTTTTTAAACAATGTATTTGCAATCACCAACTAATTTTCCACTCATAACTCAATCAATTTCTTCCAACTCTCATTTCCCCACTCTCATTTCTTCCTGGTACTCCATATCTACCAATCACATTTTCAACCGTTCCATCACCCACTCTAGCATTCAGGTCACCTAGTATTACCACTTTCCACCCTTCTTTCGCATTTGCCACACATTCGGACAAATCCTTCCAGAACTCCTCTCTCTCCTCAGCACTTCTTTCTCAACCAGGTCCATATGCACTTATGAACATCCATACTTTTACACCCCACTTTTACCTCACCCACATCAATCTGAGAGATATTTCTTTCCACTCTCCCAGTTTTTCCTTTGCTTTCTCACTCACAAGCACAACCACTCCTTCTAACATGTCCACCCGTAACTCCAAACTTTCTACCATACACAGGGATCAGAATTTTCCGCGGATCCGCGGATTTCCGCTGTTTTTGAACCCCAAAGGTCATTCCCGTAAATCGTCTAAATTCGACGAGAAAATATTTTGGAGGGGTGTGGTATGATACGTGACTGTTTCATCACCCCAAGTTAGCATTTAGACCATTGGTCGATAGGTTCGCTGATAACCAATCAGCGGAGCTTTTGTTCAGAGCATTGGCTTTCTCAAACATGGCGCTCCTTCCGGTCTTTTCAAACGGTGAAATGAGTGTTTGAAAAAGTAAATATGAAAATACTAAGAAAAGAAGACGAGGCTTTTGTCTCCGAGATTGATAAAGGAATCAAGAATAAATTTAAGTGGTCATGGCTGGAGAAGACTGTCACAGTAAACGTTAAAATCGGCGCAAAGATCGAGGAAGTTACAGAAACTTTGAGCCAGTTCATCGCAAAGTGTGATGTTCCAGGGAAAGCAAAGTGTCTATACTGTGTCGATCTGATCAATTATGGTACGCGAGGTTGTGTGGCACTGATCGATCATGCTAAAATGAACAAGCACAAAGCAAAAATAGCTTGCCGGCGATCAAATTATGCATTCGGATCCGCATTTAAAACCGGCAGCCACCGGTTCAACATTATTGGCCGTTGCAAATCCTTCCACTTCAAATACTAGCAGCAGTCAACCACTGGTTCCCCTGTGTGACAGAAAATCCCAATCTGAGGTATTTATAAATCTATTTATTTATGAAATGATTTTATCTTTTGTGTTTATACAATATTTAGAACAGATTTCCAAAAAAGCACATCACTACCTTCGCTAAGAAATGAAAATGATCTGCATGAATGAAGATGAGTAAACACAGGTACATACTGATGGCAGATGGAAAACAGTGATGTCATATCCATGCAATGAATGTTATAAGTAGACTTATAATAAACTTAATTTTAAAGTATTGTTCTGTTATATATTCTGATTATCAATCCTTAATACTTTGCAACAATGGTTTTGCGATGAGTTGTCTCATTGTGTTTCAAGTTGTGAAAAATGGGGCAGGCGACTTTATGGCTGGGCAGGCAACTTTTCAGAGTTGTCTGCTCGGGTGTCCGGTAACTTTTTGTCACAAGTTTCAGACACTGCCATATCACTTGATTTTGATTGTAGTTCATTGTTGATGAAGAATAGTTTAAATGTCCACTTTGCGGGCATGGTCCAAAGTAAACATCTCCGTCTAAAGTTACTATGTGTATTGTGAGTAGACCTAAGACATGCGTCTGCTCTGAACGACCTGACTGAAACCACATCACCACTTTGATAGTTCCATTATTGTGATCATGTGCTGTTGCCACAAAAGTAAATCGGTGAGTTGTAAAAAATACAATTGATAGATTAATATAAATCTTGTTGATGTGTTTATATTTTTAAGGCTTTCGAAATTGGATTAAACACCTTTTAACTCTAATTAAGACCTTGTTTTTAGAAAAAATAACGTCGTCCTTCATTTGTCCTATGATGGGGACATTTCTTTTGTTACAACAATAAGACAGTGAATAATGAATAACAGCTAGAATATGAACAGTATAAACAAGTATTTAGAAATGTCATTGGTGAATAGTATGGTAGCTGTCCATATTTTTTTTTTTGCTTTTATTTCATTGTTGATGAAGAATGGTTGATTCTTATGGTCAAAAGTTGAAGTCATGGATGTCTACAGGCCTTTCCACATGTTTCTCACAATAATTTTTTAGTTTGTTGATTAACAAGAATAGTGGAAGATAAATTGGTCAGTTATACAGTTTCAATGTACATCCATGTTGTATATTCGGACTGATGCAAAATGACAGCTCTGTTGGATATAAAAAAAAATGTTGTGCGAGTCATTAATCTTGGTGTGGCACACTGATTTACAAGAAAATTTGAAAGTGGCACTCCACACCGAAAAGGTTGCTCACCCCTGGTGTAGAGAGAGTCCACAGTTTTAAATTCGTGGGTGTGCACATCTCCGAAGACCTCTCCTGGTCTGCAAACACCACAGCGGTGGTAGGGAAGGCCCAGCAGCGAGTCCATTTCCTGAGATAGCTCAGGAAAAATCATCTGAAACCGCAGCTGCTGGTGTCCTTTTACAGAGCCACAGTGGAGAGCATTCTGGCATACTGCATTACGTTGTGGTATGCTGGGTGCACAGCGGCAAACAGGAAAACACTTCAGAAGGTCATCAACACTTCCCAGGGAATCGTTGGTTGCTCTCTGCCCAGTCTGAAGGACATTTTCTGCTCTCGCTATCTCAGCAGAGCAGGAAACATCCCCGATGACTCTTCTCACTCCGCCCACCACCTATTTGATCTGCTGCCCTCCGGCAGACGCTACGGGTCACACAAAACAAAAACAAACCGACTCAGAGATAGTTTCTACCCCAGAGCCACCAGCACCCTAAATACACACTGAACAAAAAAAACTGAAACTTTCCACAAATGCTCTTTAAGGAGGAATACCTGCAAACACACTACCCCATAGTGCAAACACACCACCTCATACAGATGTATAATTTGTATTCATGCCTATGCTTACTTTGCACAATGTTGCCCATTTTGCACTACCGCATACATTAATGTAGCGAATATGGGTGGTAAATAAATTATTTTAACAAACAATTTACTGACCAATTGAATTAAAGAGTATTCTTTTCAAAACACGTCCCGCCTTTTTGGAGCACCACATATGTTTTTAGATCACTATGTCTGGAAAACGGTTGAAAAACCTTGTTTAGTTATCTTGAAGGGTGGCTACACACTAGGTGAGTTCTCATCTCATCTCATCAGCTGCACCGCTTATCCTCAGTAGGGTTGCGGGGGTGCTGGAGCCCATTCCAGCAATCATCGGGCAGAAGGCAGGGGACACCCTGAACTGGTTGCCACGGGGACAGACAACTCACTCGCTCATTTTAATCAGGACACACACACTCTTGGATTTTTTGACTTTTTCTTTTACTAATCATCTACTGAAGAAGCTTGAATAGAAGACAAATCAATAATAAGAAAATAAAACTTAGACAACTTGAAGTTTAGAACTTCAACTGGTACCATTTGGATAGACAGCAACATTGGTTTGATTATTGCGTTATTATATTTTGTTAGAATTCCCCCTTTTACGTCACACCAATACCAATACCTAGCAAAAATGAGATGCTCTGCCGACAAGGCAATGGAAAAATCAGATTTCCCAGTGTGATTTCAGGACTTTTTTTCTTTCTTTTATTTTTTTCAAAACTAGAAACATTGATGGTTTAACTTCGTTAGAAAAATACATCAGACATAGCAGCCTGAAGTCAAGTCATGTCATGTTTGGTGAGTTACCCCGGCTTTATATTTTCCCAGTATCTTGTTTTCGACTGATGTTGATGTTTCTTTGATGAGTCTATTTTTAAATTCAATTCAGTTCAAAGTGTTTATTGTCATATGCACAGTAAAGAACCACGTTTCCCTGCACAATGAAACTCTTAAATTGCTGTCCACACAGTTGTCAGCGAAAAAGAAAATATAGATTTAAGAAATGGTTGGCATTTCTTGAGTCCCAAGAGTTTAACTTTCCTAATGATATGTGGAATGACGCATTTGAGTGATTGGTGACATTGTACAGACACAGTGTCCGTACGTGTCTGAGACACGTATTTGCTTCTTTGCGAGCCGTTGGAATTTTAAAAAGTTTGACTGAACTATCTGACTGTTTTGTTGACCTTCCATAGTCTGGTGTGCCTTTTGTATTGAAAATATAGGACAAAAAACAAATCTTGGGGGGTGCGCCTTATTGTTGTGAAAATACGGTACTTTATTATGTCCGATTGTCCAGTGTAACGACACCATGGCCTCCTGGTGTGCAAGTGTTGATGCAAATGATTTCACTGTCAAATTGGAATTAATGGCACATAGAGTTCGGCATGTTTTGGAGTTGTTGTAATACATTTCGGGACATTACCGTAATTTAAGACCCTGGATCTAGAAGAGCATTGTAGTCTGAAACTCGCTCTAATTTAGTCCGAAAACAAAATCCATTTGACGCATTTTTAACGGTGAACGGTTAAGAGGTGCTTAGCTCTTTGTTTCACCTGTGCTCAGAATAATCATTTGGGCCCGCCAGGTCTTTCCGGACTGCCATGACAATGTTGGCAAGTTGTTTGACAGCTTCCTGTACGTTCCCATCTGAAAATTGACGGCAACTGTCCCTGAGTATTCGCTGATTATCATTAGTAAGTCTGCTGAACCAATTACAACAGGAACAATTTCCTCAATGTCTGGGTGGTTGCCAGGCATCTTCTGGAAACTGGTTGTATCGTGAGGTTTTTTTGTTGTGACGTTACATTTTTGACAGGATTTCTCTAAGTGACAGCTCAAGTTCCGATTTATTAGGGGAGGTGCGCCATGTCCAAGGGTGTGTTGATGACCATATGGACTACATCGTCTGCGCTTCATGAGCGGTACACGATTTTCATCGTCACTTTGAGACTCTTGGAGCCCAGCCCAGCCATCTCCGGGCAGTGGGCAGGGGACACCCTGAACTGGTTGCCAGCCAATCGCAGGGCACACGGGGACAGACAACTCACTCGCTCATTCACACCTAGGGACAATTTGGACTGGCCAATTCACTCGAAAATGCATGTTTTTGGAACGTGGGAGGAAACCGGAGTGCTTGGAGGAAACCCACGCAAGCACGGGGAGAACATACAAACTCCGCACAGGAAGTCTGGAGCTGGATTTGAACCCACGCAGGAGGTTCCGATGACATGAACTGTGCCGCACAAGCGCTAACCACTGCCCCGCCGTGCTGCCCTTATCTATCTATCTATCTATCTATCTATCTATCTATCTATCTATCTATCTATCTATCTATCTATCTATCTATCTATCTATCTATCTATCTATCTATCTATCTATCTATCTATCTATCTATCTATCTATCTATCTACCTTTATTGGCAAGACTTAACAGATATTTGTCGTGTTCATTGTCAGCTTGTAGATTCAATAACCTTGTGTCGGTTTGTTAGTCCGCTAATTCTGCAATTTGTTATTTTAATTGACAAATTTGGCGCTGCGCAATTTTACTTATTGTTCCCTGACAGTGTGTGTACTTGCCGTAAGTTGTTAGGTTAAAATGACAAATATTTCGTGCAATTCAGCTCGGTCAGGCTTGGCAGTCTCTGCTTCGGTTAGCTGGCGGCTAAGCTGTGCCGAAGCGGGCTAATTTGCCGTTAGTGCTTTGCTAGCCTGTTCAAGTTTTTGTTTACTCAGTTTACAATGGGCAACACGTTTTAGTACAAGACAACTTCGGATTTGTGCTGCGTTTTGAAAATTTCCGCTTCTTGGATTTCATTGGTCAGTCGCGGAATGTTGATATGAAGGATTTGTGACGTGGCACCTTCTGTGTCGTCTAAATCATCTGGAATGAGATGATGAGTCGCGGCCCGCACGGACAGATCGCAGATCATCCATGTTTGGATTATATTTATGATATCTATAAATGAATGACGACTACCTCCTTTTAACTGATTGACAAAGAAAACAGTTGTTTTAAGTTAGTCGCTGCTTAAAAGTTGAGTTTGCGCTTCGCTGAGTTATAATGTTGACCAGATTGTAATCACGCAAGTGCAACTTGGCCAAATCTAGTTCCCATTAAAATGTAAATGGTTCCCAAAATAAAAAATTGTCATCCCCTTTGGGAACGTTTTTTTAAGAAATGTTATTTAGCTGTGCTAATCATAAGTGAAACCACAAAGCAAAACTAAATTTGGTTGTTTTGAAACTAAATGCTGTTTTAAGACACCTTAGACTTAAGGGGTATTCAATTTAATTAAAGTATTCAAAATGTTTTGCATTTAGTTAATTTTAAAGCAATTGTCTGGAGCTGTCACTGCTGCTTCAATGTTCATGCGGATAATTGCATCTCGGGAATGCCTGTAATTTTCAGCAAACTCATATTTAGAATTTTTTGTCAATTCTTTCACAATTGGGCTTGGAATTGGCCTCTTCTCAATAAAATTTATAGTTTCAACTCTAAGTGACACAAATTTGATTACGCGCTATTGACCTGCGCTTTGCTTTCACACGAGTTTTAACAGTTAACTCTTTATGGATGCAATTTTACACACTTTGTTGGCATACAGGCTGAAGCTACGTTGCGTAATCACGTTGGTACGTACGTGTAACAAAGACGTGTGGGTGTGTCGTGCATAACCAGCGCCAATGAGCCGCAACTCAAAATGACCGTAGCCTGGTGTGTTTTATGCCATAGAAAAGAGGCACTCAAGAGAAGAGCAAATACTAAAAATAATGAGAATTTCTCACTGCATGCAGCCAACAAGTTAAAACATTTGTTTGTTTTTTTCTTTCGTTATCTCGTTTACATGTTGGTTTTATGATTGATGACACTTTAATACTGTGTATCATGTGTATGTTTTTAGTTTTCCCGGTTTGAAGACGTTTTTTTACCGAAGAATAAACCCGTTAAGGAAAACCACTTGTAGTCGTGCTTCTGGAGGGAGTTACAGCAGGCCTCCTCTTTTGCAAATCTTAAAGGTTCACCATTTTTATTTATTTTTTTCAAATAAGCACGGGTCCATTTTTTATGACGGTCGTGTGCAAGGCTAGTCAACATATGTAAAGTTGGTGTTCTTTTGTCCAAACACAAAACTCAGCATTTTTCAAGACATCACAAAGCGGTTTTGTCACATCATCTGCCAGTACCTCAGTGCGTCTTGTGGTTGATTAATCTAGGAGTGGGATTTGTTTGATTTTTGTTGTCATTTCCTCCTTTTGTTTTCCTTCAAACATTGCTGCTATCACCTCAGTCATACACTCTTTTATTATTTCTGCATCAGAGAAAGGCTTTTTATGTTTGGCCAATACCCACGACACTCTTAGTGAGCACTCCATTGCAATTTGTTGTTGTGTCATAGATTTAACAAAATCCTTGCTGGACTGTTGATATGACTGCTACAACCTGTTAATTTCTTGCCTTCTCAGGTCTGAATTAGAAGGAAACATTTTTTCGAAAGAGCTGTACTCTTTAGTATAAAGGGCACCGCTCTATATTCCGAAGCGCAGCTCTCTCTCTCTCTCTCTCTCTTTCTCTCTCTCTCTCTCTCTCTCTCTCTCTCACTCACTCACTCACTCACTCACTCACTCACTCACACACACAGTACGCCAAGAGTGAATTCAACAAAGTTGGGAACATGAGAGATATTTGACTAAAAATGAAAGAGAATTTAGCGATGCAATAGTAGCGCATGGCGATAATCAAATTCAAACTAACAACAAATAGCAATAAGGGCTAAAAAGGCAGACTTTTTCGGATTTTTTAAGATACATCCGTTTAATGGGCCCCAGGAAACACATTTTATTTTTTGCATTATGTCTGAATAAAATAAAAACTTTAATATCACTTCTAGAAGCATTGCTTACAAGCTAAAGACACCAATTAAGTGAACTATACACGTGAGCGTTGTTTCCCGGTCTCTTGCCTAACCTTTTCATGACCTTCTCCATGAATCTGACCCTTGTGAGCTAATACGCTAATAGTTATGAATAACCCCTTCCTCAACTCTCTTTGTATGTGACAGGTCACAGAGCTGGCAGGCTACACGGCCCGGGTCCACAATATGTTTGTCGTGTTCCAGGACGTCCAAAGGGGCGTCTACAAGCGTTCGTTGTTGACTGACGCCACTAGCAGGAAGAGGAAAAGCAAACAGGAGCTGCACATTGATGGACCACTGGAGATAAAAGGTATTCCCAAAGTTTTAAACATGCAAAATATAAGGAAATAATACATTTTTTGCATAAAATTGATATTATGGAGCGGCAGTAGCTCAGGAGGTAGAGCGCTCGTCTTGGGATCAAGGGATCCCAGTTCGAGCCCCGGCTCGTCCGTGAAACATGTCGAAGTGTCTTTGGGTAAGACACTGAACCCCTAATACCCCCAATAAGCAGGTTAGCGCCTTACATGGCTGCAAGGCCGCCATTGGGAAATGTGGAGCACATTGTAAAGCGCTTTGGGAAGTCATTGACTTGAAAAGCACTATATAAAATGCAGATCATATTCATTTAATCTGTATATTCCAATTATATTCCGATTTTGAAAACAGATTGTCTTGTCTTTTTCATCCTGAGCTGTGATATCATCAAAGGAACACCAGCACCCTAGCAAGCCAGTCACCATATTGTCTTACTTGTTAATTAGTCGAAGAGATTACTAGTGTATCGATTAAAGATTTGTGCTGAATTCTTCTGCGTTGTGTCGCAAGGTGGATGCAGTAATTGTTCAACAAAGGGCAAACTGACAAAAATGGGTTAGCTGGCAAAAATTACAATGGGGGCTAACCTGGACCATTCAACCAAAGAGGGCCGCAGCCTCAGCGGAAAACTGCAAGGCTGGCCGAACCAACAACGAAAAGCATCAATGGCTACAACAATTAACGCGAATAAACAAACTACCGTAAATTCCGGACTATAGAGCGCACCTGATTATAAGCCACACCCACCACATTTTAAGAGGATAACCGCTTTTGTACTTACACAAGCCGCACCTGTATATAAGCCGCATGTGCCCACATTAAAACATGTGACACAATCACAAAATTAACCCAAACCCGACTTTGAGTCCCACCATTTTAACCGAACACAAAGTACCGTATTTTCCGCACTATAAGGCGCACCCGGTTATAGGGCGCACCCCGAAAAAAATAATTTTTGATCCTATATTTGACATACATAAGACGCACCGGATTATAAGGCGCTACAATGGGAACGTCGACAAAACAGTCAGATAGTTCAGTCAAACTTATTACCCCCTTAACATTCCCAAAGCTTGGAAAGACTCAAATACGTGTCGAGAACACGTGCGGACGCGGTGTCCGTACGATGTCACTCAAATGCATCGTTCCATCATTCGGAAGGTTAAAGTCTTGGGATTCAAGAAATGCCAACCATTCCTTAGTTTCTATTTTCTTTTTCGCTCGCAACTTTACTGTGCATATAGATAGATAGATAGATACTTTATTCATCCCCTAAGGGAAATTCACATTTCCAGCAGCATCCCTGAGCTGAGAACAATACAATAATAAAGCTAAAAGAATACAATATACAAATACCCAGTGTGACGTGCAAATGCCCACTTTAGCATGTTATATAGAGTAACTAAATAGTGCTACACAGAATACATAATGCAGTAAGATTCGGTAATATCCAATGTAGGTGGTGTGGTTTAATGTGGGCCTTTACTCTGCCGGGTGGAGTTAAAGAGCCTCATGGCATGAGGAAGAAAAGATCTCTTCAGTCTGTCCGTAGTACAAGACAGTGACAGCAGTCTGTCACTGAAACTGCTCTTCTGTCCGGAGATAATGCTGTGAAGCGGATGCGATGGATTGTCCATGATTGACCTCAGCTTTTTCAGTGCCTGTCTCTCAGCTACTGTTGTTAGGCTGTCCAGCTCTTTGCCCACAACAGAGCTCGCTTTCCTAGCCAGTTTATTGAGACGAGAGGCATCCTTCTTCTTGACGCTGCCTCCCCAACACGCTGCCGCATAGAAGATGTCAATAAACACTTGGAATTGAGTTTAATTTAAAAATAGACACTCCATTCCATCCATTATCTGCACCGCTTATCACAGAAACATCGAGTTCAGTCTGAAACAAGATACTAGGAAAATATATAGCCAGAGTAGCTCACCGAAGTCGTGTTCAATAATAATATGCAGCCATGGTCCTCTTATATCCGTGAGTTTAGTAAATCCAGGAGAATAAAATATTTACAAATACAAAATAGCAAAAAAATGCTTTCTGTATGCCGTCAACCACGTGCCATACGCATTCATCTTTTTCGACCAATTGCAGGCTTTGTTTTGCCGCTTCAGCCAATGCCAGCCTGTAAATGATAAAAATGATCCGCCCCTTGATCTCCGAATAGCTTTAGCCAATAGTGATCGATTCAACTGATGATTGACACATCTTTTTCGGCCAATTGCAGGCTTTGTTTTTCAGCTTTAGCCTATGCCAGCCTGTAAATGATAAAAAGGATCCGCCCCTTGACCTCCGAATAACTTTAGCCAATAGTGATCGATTCAAATGATGATTGACACATTGATTAGCCAATGAAACGCCGGTAAATAAATCCCAGCATACACCACGGATTACTTGGCGTTCGGGGGGAAATCTAGTCGGCGGCTGCAAGTTAGTTGGAAGACTTTGCGATTTAATATTGATCCATAAATAAGGCGCACTTTATTATAAGGCGCATGGTCAGCTTTTGAAAAAAATTAAGACTTTTAGGTGCGCCTTATAGTGCGGAAAATACGGTATACAGTCGAAAAACCACAGCCGGCAAAATAAACGGAAAATGACGCCGGTACTTAATGTTTGATGCAGACCTGCAGAGTTTGGGTCCCGTTGAAAATAATCCAAGGAAAAAAAATGTATATTTCCAAAGGTAAGGGTGGGAAAAATATATATCCACTATTGTCCGCTGCGTCCACAAACACGTCTCACCTTTACTCCACTTCCCATCAGCCCCCGTTGTATTCGCCCCTTGTTTTTGATTCGCCCGTGGAAAACATCAGACTAAGTTTCTAAAATAAATACATTACAAAAATATAAACTTGCAAATACATATTAAACGTGGTTACACATATTTACAAAGAAAGACGGTACACCAAGAGTGTTTTCAAAGCTTTAATAATAATATTATAACTTTCATCCCAAACCGTGCCTGTGAAGGGTAGCAAAACGCTACTAGCAACACGCTCGCAACGAGGTAAACGGCTCTGTTAAGAAAAACATACCGTACATGTAGAAACCAAGGCAAACCGTTCTCATCTTCCTCCTTATAATTCACGTCATCAAAGTCGTCTTCCCTCAGTATGGGAAAGAGACTTTGCCATGTAGACGTTGTTCCACGCTCCCTTATACAAAAACACGCTAGCGACACGCTCGCAAAGTAAAGTTTACGTGCAGTAGCTCTGTTTCCTTCTTTATCGGACTGCTCGATTGCGTTTAGCTTGAAAGCTGCGTCATGTGCCTTTCTTTTCGAAATTTGCATGATGAGGATATGTCTACGCCAATTTAATTTGTGCACAAGCTAAGAGATTGCAGTCTTCCTTGGAGCATATATTCCACCGGTCTAAATCTTACCTTTTTTACTCGAGCGCCGCTGGAGGCTGTTAGAAAAATTACATAAATTGGCCGCATCACTGAATAAACCGCAGGGTTGAACGTTTGGGAAAAAATTAGCCGCTTATAGTCCGGAATTTACGGTAAGTAACACAGTAAAACTGGTGCTAACGCCAGACTAGCTGATCAAAAAGCCCAAGATGGGCAGCCAATCTAACTATGAACCAACAAGGAAAAGCGGCAAAAAAACGATTAACGCAAAGCCGACAGGGAGTAAACCATGATACATGACATAATCAGCGCTAACGCTGGGCTAGCCGGCCAAACATCACATAGTGGGCAGCCAAAGAACGCCAACCAGGGGCAAACAAAACAGGAAAGCCCTCGGCAGCCCAGACGCTGATAGGGAGCTATACATAGTTCCCACTGACCCCGTGAGACCTGTTTACAGCTATGTTTACACCACTTTACCGGCAGATGTCATCCAGTGTCTAATATTTTTGAAGCCATCATTAGAAACAAGGTGACCCATATTATAAAAAAAACTCACAAAAACAGACAGATACGACACAAAAATTTGAGTTAATAATGTGGTGGACCCATATAAATTAAAGAAAGAAACAGGCGATTATACAGATTTGCCTTTGATGCAGTGCTATCACATGTACTATTATCTCGTACTGGCCAGAAGTTTTTACTTATCTTCCACGGGCTTTAGATTGTTTTGTTTTGCATATTTAGTGAATTTCTACAGAAAAAAATAGTAAGTAATAATTTCAAACAATAATTTTGTCATGAAGGTAATTATTTGTAAAAGCCTTCATTTTAGCTTAATTCATAACTTGTAATGCCGTGGTAATATCTTAAAGCCAACTTGTGGTGTCATATTAATAGTTAATTGATGAGTTTTTATGTCACAATCACCCGGATCGGGAACACCTGTGTTCAGGATTTGGCGCCAACAGCCAGGACAGCTGATTGGCGCATCCTGTCCATTTAAATCCCCAGCTTCCGGTAACACTTTGTCTGATTGTTCTATGCAATCTGTTGCCATCTGCGCACTAAGCCCGTACCTCCGACTCTTTGCCTGCCTCCTGTTTTTCTGCTTGATCTCCGTTGCCGACCAGTTTCCGAATTTGCCTACGACCTGCCCTGCCCGTCTGACTCCTGATCACTCTTCCGAATACTACGACGCCCTTCTTCTCCAGCCCCGGCCAACAACACTACGATTATGCCTGTCCGCGACCATTCCCGCCAAGCCTTCACCCGCCTGTCAAGTTACGTCAATCCGCCAACCAACGGATCGAAGAATCTCACCTTGTCATTTCCTTCCTTTCAATAAAACCAAAAACGAGCTTAAGTGATCTCAGTCTTCCTTTTGTCCTGTCTGACAGAACAATCAGACCCAAAATCATGAGATCAGCGCGCGTTCCTCCGAAGAAAGAATCCAGCAACGCGGAGTCTTTCTCCGCTCTGCAGCGGCTACAATGGACCGAAAGCGCCGTACAGAAATCCGCAAGTGACGTCGCCACGCTTCTACAAGTCCAACAGCAACAAGGTCTTCTGCAACAGCAACAACACCTCTTACTACAAAACCAACAGCAAGTAGCGAGCCTGTCTGAGCAGCTGTCAAAATTACTGACATCACCATTTCTGCATTCCGTCAACCCGTCTCTGAGTCCTCAAACACCCCCGACGATTCTTCCATTGCTTACCTCGCATGTCTCCGAAGCAGCAGAACCCCATGTGGGCGCACCCGAAAAGTTTTGCGGCGACCCCACCCAAGTTCGTGCCTTCCTCATAAACTGTCGACTCATTTTTGATCTCCAACCCCGAAATTTCCGATCCGAAGGAGCCAAGGTAGTGTTCGTCATTAACCACATGACTGGGAGAGCCAGGCTTTGGGGAACCGCTGAGTTTGAACGAGGATCGGTGGCATTTTCCTCGTTTGCCCTATTCTCCCAGGAGATCCTGAAAGTATTTGATACTGGGTCTGCCTCGTCTGATGCATCCCGCTCCCTGCTCAACATTCGCCAAGAAAAAGGTTCGGTCGCCGATTACTCCATTGACTTCAGAACAATCGCTAGCCAGAGTAATTGGAATGAGGAAGCGTTAGTGGACGCTTATCTCCACAGTTTGTACTTGAAGGACGAATTGGTGTCCCATACTCCGCCTTCTACCCTCGATGAAGCCATTGCACTGACGGCGCAAATTGACCGTCAGGTTCAGGCACAGCGACAGGAGAGGGGAAGAACAATACGACTCTCGACGAATTTGCCCAAAGAGCCAAGTGGGTTCCAAACGCCCCGATCCCCGATGACAGTTACTCACAAATAATAATAATAATAATTTCCTTTGTATTGTCATTCTTTGTAACAATGTACACAGAACGAAATGTCGATACACCTGACCCGTTGTAGCGAGCCGATGCAGCCGCAGCCAACAGAGGGCGCCGCCATTTTACCAATTAGGTATGACTCGGCCGAGGCGCGAACCAGCCATGGAGATTAATCGGGCAGCGCTATCGGCCGAAGAGCGCCGGCGGCGGGTTTCTGAGGGACTTTGTCTTTATTGCGGCGGCAAGGGGCAATCCAATCTCAACGTGTCCGTTAAAAGGGGGGGCTTGTCGGACAACGGAGGCGTCCGATTGAGTTCTGCCCTTATCCCGTCCTCCAAAACCTCTCGACCTTCCCTCGACGTGCATCTCTTGATTGCTGGTTCCCCACAGAGTCTTTCCGCGCTAGTGGATTCCGGGGCCGAAGCTAACATTTTGGACCTCTCCCTCGCCCACAAACTCAAGATCCCATTGAATTCCCTCGCTAGTCCTATCACCGCCCGAGCACTAGATGGCCGTCTTCTGGGGACTGTTACCCATGTTATCGAACCAATGGAGATGAGACTTTCTGGCAATCGTAGAGAGCAAATTCTGTTCCACCTTCTCCCATCCCCCGGCCAGCCACTCGTTTTGGGCCATCCATGGCTGGTACGGCACAACCCTCACTTTGATTGGCGTTCGGGGTCCGTCATGGAATGGGGCGTCGAGTGCCATCAAACCTGTCTACGTTCTGCATATCACCCTGACCGACCCGTGGCTTCCAAGTCTCCTCCTGACGTGTCCAAGGTCCTTGCCTGCTATCACCACCTACGGGAAGTCTTCAGCAAAGCCAAGGCCACTTCCCTTCCTCCACATCGCCCCTATGACTGTGCTATCGACCTTCTGCCTGGCTCTACTCCCCCGCGGGGTCGTCTCTCTTCCTTTTCTGCACCCGAAAGACAGTCCATGGAGGAATACATCTCGGAGGCCTTGGCAGGCGGAATAATTCGGCCATCCTCTTCCCCGGCTGGAGCTGTTTTTTTCTTTGGTGGCAAGAGAAATGGTTCTTTACGACCGTGCATTGACTACAGGGGCCTTAATGATATAACAGTTAAGAATCGCTACCCTTTACCACTGCTCGCCTCCGCCTTTGAACTAGTGCAAGGGGCCACAGTGTTCACTAAACTGGACCTCAGAAACGCTTATCATCTGGTCCGTATCAGGGAGGGAGATGAATGGAAAATGGCTTTTAACACTCCCACGGGGCACTACAAATATTTTGTCATGCCTTTTGGTCTAACAAACGCCCCCGCCGTCTTCCAGTCCCTTACCAACAACGTGCTGCGTGATGTACTCAACAAGTTTGTGTTTGTCTATCTGGGTGACATTCTGATTTTCTCTAAATCCCTGGAGGAACAGACGCAGCACGTCCAACTTGTCCTTACGACTCCTAGAGAACTCCCTCTTCGTTAAGGCTGAGAAGTGTGAGTTCCACGCCCAAACCGTGTCATTCCTGGGGTATATCATCGCGGAGGGGAGATTGGAGATGGATCCTGCAAAGGTGTCGGCAGTCACCTCCTGGCCTGTCCCCACGGATCGCAAGAAGCTCCAGCAGTTCTTGGGTTTCGCCAATTTTTACCGACGATTCATTCGGAACTATAGCACGGTAGCGGGTCCCCTGACGGCTCTCACTAGCTCCAAGGAAACTTTCAGATGGTCTCCTGCGGCCGACAAAGCATTCTCTGCCCTCAAGGCTCGGTTTTTGACGGCGCCCATCCTCCAAGTACCTGACCCAGGGTGTCAGCTAGTTGTTGAAGTGGATGCCTCGGACGTTGGTGTTGGGGCTGTTCTCTCCCAAAAGGTCAGCCGAGGATCAAAAGATGCACCCCTGTGCATTGTTTTCACGTCGCTTATCCCCTGCCGAACACAATTATCACGTGGGGGATCGTGAGCTGCTAGCAATAAAATTGGCCCTTGAGGAATGGCGCCACTGGCTGGAAGGGGTGCCAGTTTCGTTCCCAGTTTGGACTGACCACAAGAATTTTCTTCTTCACCCGTTTCAACTTCACCCTTTCCTACCGCCCCGGGTCCCGAAATGTCAAGCCAGATGCCCTCTCTCGCCAGTTTCAAAAGGAGGACAATCATTCCCAGGGTCCGACAGCCATCCTTCCTGAGTCCGGGTTACTGGCCACTCTCATCTGGGACATCGAGGACTGCGTCAAGGAGGCCCTCCAAGACCAAGCAGGCCCCAGTACTTGTCCAGAGGGGCGGCTATTCGTCCCGGAAGCCCTACGGTCGGAGGTCCTTCAATGGGGGAACGACTCTCGCCTCTCCTGTCACCCGGGTGCTACCCGCACCAGCAAATTCCTGGCACGACGTTTCTGGTGGCCCTCATTGGTTAAGGACGTCCAGGAAAACGTCGGGGCTTGCCAAACCTGTGCAGAAGACTTCGAATCGGCCCCCTGCCGGATTGCTTCAACCTTCACCAGTCCCCAGCCGTCTTTGGTCCCACATCTCCTTGGACTTCGTTACCGGCTGCCTGCCTCGGAAGGGATGACAAACATTTTGACGATTGTGGACCGGTTCAGCAAAATGGTCCACTTTGTGGCCTTGCCCAAACTTCCGTCTGCCAAGGAGACGCCGCAGGTGGTCCAGCTGCATGTCTTCCGCCTACATGGAATCCCAAAAGACATTGTTTCAGACCGAGGTCCTCAATTTGCCTCGGGATTTTGGAAATAGTGCTGCCGTCTCCTGGGGGCCTCGGTCAGTCTCTCGTCCGGGTTCCATCCGCAATCTAATGGACAGTCTGAACGCCTCAATCAGGAACTGGAGACGGCTCTCCGCTGCCTGGTTTCCTGTGAGCCTCTTTCCTGGGCACAACAGCTGGTATGGGTGGAATACGCCAGCAACTCCCTTGTCTGCTCCTCCACTGGCATGTCTCCCTTCCAGTGCGTCTATGGCTACCAGCCACCCTTCTTCCTCAACCAAGAGAGAAGAAGGAAGAGGTTTTCTGTCCGTCGGCTCTTGCAAATGCCTGTCGCTGTCGTCGCACTTGGGCTCGGGCTGCTCTTCTTCGGGCCATCCAAAGTTTTTCAAAGGGGGCTAACTGAAGAAGAATTCCAGCCCCAACGTACCAGGTGGGCCAGCAAGTATGGTTGTCCACCAAGGACCTTCCACTACGGGTGGAGTCCAAGAAGCTGGCCCCCCGATTCCTTCGACCGTTTCCGGTGGACAAAATTATATGTCCATTGGCAGTCCGCCTGCGCCTGCCCAGCACCATGAGGGTTCACCCGACGTTTCATGTTTCCCGCATTAAGCCTGTCCGCCAGAGCCCTCTGGTACCTGAAGTCTCTCCCCCGCAGGCCCTTGCTTCCTGGATGGTGACCCTATCTACACCGTGCGACGTCTGCTCCGCTCTCGTCATAGAGGACGTGGTCTCCAATATGTCGTGGACTGGGAGGAATACGGCCCGGAGGAACGATCCTGGATCCCCCCCTCGGCAGATCCTGGATCGCTCGCTCATCTCTGAGTTCCACCGCCAGTATCCAGATCAACCTGCTACTCGCCGAGGTCGTCCTAGGGGTGTCCGGCCAACGACTACATCTCCGCCGGGTCCATCATCGTCTACGCCGCCTGACGATGGAGCGTCGGTCCGCTCAGAGGAGTTCTAACCTGCCGGCCTGTAGGATTTTGTACCTGCCTGTCGGATTATGTACCTGCCTGTCGGATTATACACTTGCCTGTCGGATTATGTACCTGCCTGTCGGACTATACACTTGCCTGTCGGATTATGCACTTTCCTGTTGGATTAATTTTTTTCTTTGGGGACTTCTGGAGCCGTCCCTTGAGGGGAGGGTTCTGTCACAATCACCCGGATCGGGAACACCTGTGTTCAGGATTTGGCGCCAACAGCCAGGACAGCTGATTGGCGCATCCTGTCCATTTAAATCCCCAGCTTTCGGTAACACTTTGTCTGATTGTTCTATGCAATCTGTTGCCATCTGCGCACTAAGCCCGTACCTCCGACTCTTTGCCTGCCTCCTGTTTTTCTGCTTGATCTCCGTTGCCGACCAGTTTCCGAATTTGCCTACGACCTGCCCTGCCCATCTGACTCCTGATCTCTCTTCCGAATACTATGACGCCCTTCTTCTCCAGCCCCGGCCAACAACACTATGATTACGCTTGTCGGCGACCATTCCCTCCAAGCTTTCACCCCCCTGTCAAGTTTCGTCAATCCGCCAATCAACGGATCGAAGAATCCCACCTTG
The DNA here is from genome assembly GCF_059441175.1 of Urocampus carinirostris. Classification (NCBI taxonomy): domain Eukaryota; kingdom Metazoa; phylum Chordata; class Actinopteri; order Syngnathiformes; family Syngnathidae; genus Urocampus; species Urocampus carinirostris. The sequence goes on from NC_142359.1 coordinate 42,785,557, forward strand.
TCATTTCCTTCCTTTCAATAAAACCAAGAAACGAGCGCAAGTGATCTCAGTCTTCCTTTCGTCCTGTCTGACATTTTATGCCTTTTAGGTTACTCAATATACCTTCAATGCCTTTCAGGTTCGCAACTTAATATAATAGTTTACATCGTTATTTGAGTACAGACGTGATTGGGTTTAAAAAAGACAGGCATTA